>NW_007730332.1:170990-171672 GCF_000696425.1 Galeopterus variegatus | reverse complement strand
AATGATTATTGTTTGGTTGTCTTAGGTGTCTTTTGTTTCTTGCTTTCTGATTTACTGTTTGTTTTCTGTATTTGTTGGTTCAAATTTGACTATAATGTGTCTTGGAGAAGACCTTTTTGGGTTGAATACGTTTGGAGATCTTTGAGCTTCCTGGGTCTGAAGATCTGTGATTTTTCCTATACCTGGGAAGTTTTCTGCCACTATTTTGTTGAATATGTTTTCAATGCAATCTCCTTTTTCCTCCCCTTCTGGAATACCCATGACTTGGATATTTGAGCACTTAAGGTTGTCTGATATCTCTCTCAGATTTTCTTCAATGCCTTTGATTCTTTTTTCTTGCCTGCTTGTGTTATTTTAAACAGCCCATCTTCAAGTTCAGAAGTTCTCTATTCAACTTCCGCAAGCCTGCTGGTTAAACTCTCCGTTGTGTTTTTTGTTTTGCTGAATAAATTCTTCAGTTCAGCAAGTTCTGCTACATTTTTTTCAGGGGCATTGATTTCCTTGTACATTTCTTCTTTCAGGTCCTGTATACTTTTCCTCCTTTCATCGTGATGTCTAGCTGAGTTTTCTTGTAGCTCATTCAGTTTCCTTAGAATTATCACTCAAAATTCCTTGTCAGTCATTTCAAGGGCTTTTTGTTCTATATGATCTAGAGCTTGAGAGTTATTACCCTTTGGTGGTG
>NW_007730332.1:167004-170382 GCF_000696425.1 Galeopterus variegatus | reverse complement strand
CTTGGAGAAGACCTTTTGGGGTTGAATAAGTTTGGGGATCTTTGAGCTTCCTGGGTCTGAAGATCTTTGATTTTTCCTATACCTGGGAAGTTTTCTGCCACTATTTTGTTGAATATGTTTTCGATGCAATCTCCTTTTTCCTCCCCTTCTGGAATACCCATGACTTGGATATTTGAGCGCTTAAGGTTGTCTGATATCTCTCTCAGATTTTCTTCAATGCCTTTGATTCTTTTTTCTTTCTTTCTTTTTTTTTGTCTGCTTGTGTTATTTCAAACAGCCCATCTTCAAGTTCAGAAGTTCTCTCTTCAACTTCCGCAAGCCTGCTGGTTAAACTCTCCGTTGTGTTTTTTGTTTTGCTGAATAAATTCTTCAGTTCAGCAAGTTCTGCTACATTTTTTTCAGGGGCATTGATTTCCTTGTACATTTCTTCTTTCAGGTCCTGTATACTTTTCCTCATTTCATCGTGATGTCTAGCTGAGTTTTCTTGTATCTCATTCAGTTTCCTTAGAATTATCACTCAAAATTCCTTGTCAGTCATTTCAAGGGCTTCTTGTTCTATACGATCTAGAGCTTGAGAGTTATTACCCTTTGGTGGTGTACTTTCTTGATTTTTCATATTTCTGGTATCTTTTATTTGATGTTTATTCATTGTGGCAGAGGGTGTCACAGACCTTTCCTAGATAAATAATTTTTAAGTATTTTTTGCACGTAAAACTTGTTTCACTTTTTTAAATTTTGAAGTGTCTTATGGTGATCAAAAGTTTTATTTTTTTCTTACAAAGAGTCAAATTTTCAATTTTTTTCTATAAGATCCATGCTTTCATGTAATACCTAAAAGATCTTTGTCTAACCAATATTCATAAATATTTTCCACTAATGTTCATTTTTAGAAGTTTACTTTAAGTTTTAATTTGAGTTCTATAACTCAAATTTAGGTCTATCATCTATATTTAATTAATTTCTATATATGATGGGAAGCATATATTCTCTTTTTTCAAAAATGCTCAATAGGTGTGATTATTTTATGGCAGATTTCCATTTACAGCAAAATTGAACAGAAGGTACAATAATCTCCCATTGTAATGAATTTCAGGTTATAACAGAGGCATTTCTGAAAAGATTCTCTTTCCCCACTTTGAACTGCCTTTGAATTATCCAGTGCAACTTTGTAAAGTATGGTGTTACAACAACTAATGAGATTTAGGAGTCTTCCACAAAAATCTGGTGCTCCAATATATCTGACAGGGGGTTAATATCCAGAATATACAAGGAACTCAAGCAATTGCACAGTAAAACACCAAATAACCTAAGTAAAAAATGGGTAAAGGAGCTTAATAGTCAATTTTCTAAGAAAGACATACAAATTACTATGACTTAAAGAGTGCTCATCATCACTAATCATCAAGGAAACACAAATTAAAACCACACTGAGATATCACTTCACCCTGTTAGACTGGTTATTATTAAAAAGATAAGAGAATGACGAATGCTGGCAAGGATGCAGGAAAAGTGGGACCCTCCTAAACTGTTGGTGGTATTCTAAGTTAGTGCAACCATTATGGAAAACAATATGGAGATTTCTCAAACAACTACAGATAGAATTGCCATAAAATCCGGCAGTCCCACTGCTGGGTATATACACAAAGGACTGGAAATCATCATGTTGAAGGAATACTTGCACTCCCATGTTTATCACAGCTCTATTTACAATAGCCAAGATATGGAACCAACCTAAATGTCCATTAGTAGATGAGTGGATAAGGAAAGTGTGGTATATATACAACATGGAATACCACTCTACCATAACAAATAATGAAATTCTGCCATTCACAGCAACATGGATGAGCTTGGAGAAAATTATGTTGATTGAAACAAGCAAAGCACAGAGAGATAAATACAACATGTACTCACTCATATGTGGGAACTGAGAGAGAAAGAAGGAAGGAAAGAAAGACCACAGTAGTGTGTTGGACTTGCAGAGGGAGAGAGCCATACCTAGGATTTCAGAGTGGGGTGGGAAAGGTGGGGGGGAAGGCTGGGGATTAATCGGGTGGGAGGCACAGAGAATAATTGCAATTTGTGGTAATGGGCATGCTGATATTATTGATCTGGCTATCACATCTTGGGCACAGTGGTGACAGACAGCTTTATACCCCATTAATATGCAAAACCAATAAAATAAAATTTAAAAAGTGCAGTATTAAAGAGTGAACTTGTGGATGAGAGCTCATAGCTAAATAACAGGCATGGGAAAAATAATTTTAGTTTATAATAGAACAATTCTAAAAATATGATGTTTGTCTTTCTTATTAATTCCAAAAGAGCTTTTGTTAATAAAAATTAAACACATTTCCCTTAAGTAAGGAGGTTATAGGATAAACATAAGTAAATTTTCTCAGGAAACTTTCATGATAAACATGTTCAGGCCCACTGGGGAGGAGGGAGAAGATAGACATAAAGAGATGTGTTGGAGAAGTAAATAGAGATTTATCTAGAATCCTCAGTAATGCACTGGAATTCAGAGCATGGGCCTTGCTCTAAGATGGTTAAGATATAATCAAGGAATACCATCCTTTTTAGAGAACTTTCATATTTATCAAGGTCCTGGAGAACCCAGTGCCTAGGAAGTGAATTAGCTATGGCTGATGTGGCAATTAGATGGATATGCCCTTGGCTTTCCAGAGCCTCATACACTGCAGAGAAGGCAAAGGCTATTTCTCAGGAGCCAAGAGAGCATGGCAACATCTAGAATGGTCTTCTAATTTCCACACAACAAGAGAGACCTGAGAAGTCTCTAACCCTGAGGACAACATTGGGATTTTTTCCTATGTTGCATGTTTCCTTCTGCTTCCAAGTACCATCTGAAAGAAAAGTATGTGTGTGTGTGTTTGTGCATGTGTTTACTTTTTAAAATTTGCCATTTAATTTTAAACACTGCTTTTAAAAATTCTATAGCGATGTCATTTTCTTAAAAAATGTCTTTGAGAAAATATAACAAATGTGTTCTTTTCTGTTTTCCGAATTTTTAAAATTATTCTTTACCTAAGAATTGATTTATACATTAATTTAACAATATTTTTAAATGAATAAACAAATAAGTCATTCTATGTCAAAATTATGTTTTAACAGTAATTAAAAATAAATGAGCTTTTATGTAATTTATATTAATTATATTTCTACTCCTACTTCTAAAGGAGCTAAACTTTACATATTGATTTTAAACTAGTTATTTTATATTTTTAAAATACTTGCTTGTTGTGCTATGTTCTTTAAAATTATACCTTAATGTGTCCTTCCAGCTCAATAATTCCCTGTGGATGTATATTTAATCAGCTAGTCAGTCCATGAGTCTTTTTTTAAAAGTTTAAATTAAGTATT
>NW_007730332.1:165149-166435 GCF_000696425.1 Galeopterus variegatus | reverse complement strand
GTGCTATGTTCTTTAAAATTATACCTTAATGTGTCCTTCCAGCTCAATAATTCCCTGTGGAGGTATATTTAATCAGCTGATTAGTCCATGAGTCTTTTTTTAAAAGTTTAAGTTAAGTATTTTCATTCTAAAGTCATTGATGGTCTTTTAAAATAACTGTTTCATAACTCACCATCATCATACCACATCATTATCAATGTCATTATTAGTATCATTGTTTTTATAATTCCTCTGACATTCTTCCCAATCTGCTTAATGCCTTTTATGTGCATTATTAACATTAGCTTTTGTATTTCTCATCCTTTATCTGAAGACAATAAATTTACTGATAATATGGATAATGCAGTTTAAATTATTTATCTATGGGTAAGCATCTTTTACTATCAAATTCCAGCAGTAGCCAGTTTCTAAACCTACTTTGGTGGTACAAAGTAATGTCTTTTTTTTTTGTGACTCTTGGTAGTTTCATTAGTCAGTTCATGCTGTCATAACAAAATACAAAAGATTGATTGGCTTAAACAATAGAAATTTATTTTCTTACAGTTCTGGACACTGAAAGTTTAAATCAATATTCCAGCATGTCCACTTTCTGGTGAGGAACCTCTTCTGGCCTTGCAAATAACCACCTTCTGGCTGCACCTTCATGGTGAAGAGAGAGCAAGATCTCTGGTTTCTCTCTTAAGGGCACTTATCCCATCATGAGGACCCCATCCTCGTGACCTCATCTAAGCCTAATTACCTTCCCAAAGGCCCCATTTACAAATACCATCACACTGGGGGCTAGAACCTGAACGTAAAAATATGGAGGTGGGGGGCCGGCCCAGTGGCGCACTGGATAGTGCACCGCTTGGGAAGTGCGGCAGCGCTCCCGCCCGAGGGTTCGGATCCCACATACAGACCGGCTCCCGCTCACTGGCTGAGCGAGGCATGGGAGCAACACCGAGGTTTGCAATCCCGTTGCCGGTCCCTGGTCCGGTACGGGGGCAACACTGAGGGTTGCGATCCATTGCCGGACACGGAAAAAAAGACAAAAGACAAAAAAAAAAAAAAATATGGAGGTGGGTGGGATACAAGTCAGACCATAGCAGTAAGTTTCCTATCATTTTATGTTCACATTTCATGCACATTCAATTTTTTTTTTTTTTCACCTCAGAGAATCTTCCTACCCTTCCTGGGAAATACATCTGATGAATGAATGCAAGTGTCTCTCTGTCCACTGGGAAGTTAAGTGTTATAAAAAGAACACAACTTTCATGTAGTGTGTATTGTCTTCTTGCAGCTTCTTC
>NW_007730332.1:161962-164397 GCF_000696425.1 Galeopterus variegatus | reverse complement strand
CCTCTTCTGGCCTTGCAAATAACCACCTTCTGGCTGCACCTTCATGGTGAAGAGAGAGCAAGATCTCTGGTTTCTCTCTTAAGGGCACTTATCCCATCATGAGGACCCCATCCTCGTGACCTCATCTAAGCCTAATTACCTTCCCAAAGGCCCCATTTACAAATACCATCACACTGGGGGCTAGAACCTGAACATATAAATATGGAGGTGGGTGGGATACAAGTCAGACCATAGCAGTAGGTTTCCTATCATTTTATGTTCACATTTCATGCACATTCAATTTTTTTTTTTCGCCTCAGAGAATCTTCCTAACCTTCCTGGGAAATACATCTGATGAATGAATGCGGGTGTCTCTCTGTCCACTGGGAAGTTAAGTGTTATGAAAAGAACACAACTTTCATGTAGTGTGTATTGTCTTCTTGCAGCTTCTTCCTCACCCTTTGAATGTGCTGATGACATGTTGCCTTATACATGTGAGCCACTAGATATTTAATTTGGTTAATCTGTATAAACATCTGAATCACTTCTACCCATAACTATGTGTTTCCCCAATAATAACAATTTAGCAGATTCAAACGGGGGTATTAGGGTTAAACATCAATAATATTTTTTTAAAATCAGTTTATATTCATTTCAGAAACTTACAGTTATCTTTTCTAAACTATGTTTTTCCAGGACAATGATTTTTAAAATTATACTTTCAGTTGAAGGGAGGAATTACTTTCTCAGCCATAAATATGAAAATTACATAATTTATAAGTAGATATTGACTTTCCAAAATAGACATCAAAATTTACTGACTACACTGTGTATCTTTATCCAAGCAACTTGAGAAATAATTAATATTGATATTCATAGAAAATTAAAATCCATAAATGCATCATTCTGTATTGTTAGGAACTGTAAGCAAAATGTGAGAATCGTTAATGCTACAGTTTTATAAATTGCTTTGATGTCTTAAACATATACTTTTAGTCTGATTTCAGAGTATAGCATCACTGAAAATTATTTAGCCTGACTTGTGTCTTATTTAATCTCCCAAGATTACAGCAATGTTGAACATTAATGGGCAACCAGACAAACCAAAGCCTAATAGGTGATAATGCACTTAGATTAATTTTTTTTTTCACTTAATCGAAAAGTAAATTTTAACAGCTAACAAATTATAATTTTCATGCATCCTCTCTCAGTGTGTTTGGCCCGCTATAATAAGATACCATAAACTGGGTAGTTTATAAACAAAAGAAACTTATTTTTCACAGTTCTGGAGTCTGTAAAGTCCAGATCAACATGCCACAGATTCAGGGTCTTGTCAGGGCCCACTTCTTGGTTCATACTTCTTGCTGTGTGCTCATATTATAGAAGAAGCTAGCTAACTCCCTAGGGTCTATTTTGTAATAAACTAATCCCAATCATGAGGCCTTTGTCTTCCTGACCTAATCCCCTATCAAAGTCCTCCATGTCCCAATGCCACTACCTTAGGGTTGAATTTCGACATATGAAGTTTGCAAGGACTCAACCATTCAGACCATAGGACACCAATAATTTTCATATCCACTTGAAATTGGGTTTTAAGTAATAATCTGCTCATTATATTGGCCACAATTTTCATGCAGTGCTTAACTACTTCATATAATGGTGAGAGGTGAGTAGGGTTCTGATGCTTTTCTTTCCTGTGTGACCTTGATCACTTCAACTCAACAACAAAAACAACAACAATAACAACAAAATGATTGATATTTACCATCAAAGACCTGAGCCAGATGTTGCAAGAATGGAAAGCAAAAGGAAACACAGTTCTTGCATTCAAGAAGTTTAGAATTCACCTGGGTATACAAGAAAATGAGAAAAGCATACAAGTTGCCATAATATAGGATAGACTGTAAGGGTCTTTGAAGAGAATTTAAAAATAAGGAAAATAAAATGAATAAATATTGTAATGATGAGAAAGTATTCAAGGTGGACTTTCAAACCTAAGTAGGATTTCAAAAGGTATAACAAAATATAAAAATGAAGAATTGTTGGGAGGTCCCTCCAGTCAGAGAAAAAAGCATGGAATGTATGGGAAAATGTATAAAAGGAAGAAACATGGTCAGAAACAGCAAGTCATAAAGATATATGCTATGGTGAGGATATACAGAGGAATAATAGTACATAAAGTCAGAAAAGTAGTTTAGAATCATGTAGAGAAATTTAATTGTTAGAAGTTCATCGGTCAACTCAACATGTAATTTATTTTGTACTATAATTCTAGTGACCACATCATATGCTAGTAATCCATACTTCACCTTACAAGAAACACCATCCCTTGGGAATGTATAGTCTAGAAACAAGATAGATATCTTGTTTCATATTTGAATGAATGACATATTTACATGGATATTTCTAAAACTACAATTAGACAATTCTCAGGAGACACAACGCTAGAGAACAGA
>NW_007730332.1:161288-161737 GCF_000696425.1 Galeopterus variegatus | reverse complement strand
CTTGGGAATGTATAGTCTAGAAACAAGATAGATATCTTGTTTCATATTTGCATAGATGACATATTTACATGGATATTTCTAAAACTACAATTAGACAATTCTCAGGAGACACAACGCTAGAGAACAGACAATAAGAAATCTGACTACATCAGTTGGGTCAAAGAAGAATTCCCTGAAGAAAATAAATTTTAGTTCAGAAGGATAGAAGTGAGAAGAGGACAAAAGAGTACTAGATGTAGGTAAGAGAGTACATGTAGAATGGAAAGACACTATATCTGGGTCACAGATAAAGTATGATCCTGTTGTAAGGGGAGACAGGAAAAATAAGCCAGTCTCTGATATTGTAGAATCTTTTCAATTATTTTGTTCTTTACCCTAATGTAATGGTATTAATTAAATCAATAATAAGAGAAAATATATTAGTATCAGAACTACATTTTTTTTTTTTT
>NW_007730332.1:157575-160343 GCF_000696425.1 Galeopterus variegatus | reverse complement strand
GAGTGAGCCACGGGCCGGCTCAGAACTACATTTTTAAAATAAAGCATTTTGCTGTTGAGTGAAGAAGTGTTTGTTGGGACAAAAGGGTTAGAGGAAAGCAGATTAAAATGCTGCTATAATGGACCAGTTGAGAAGTAATGGTTGCTCCGAAAAGTGGTTTGGAGATAGATAGTTGTGTACTAATTTAAGAAATAATTAAGACTTAAAATTGAAATTACATATTGGATATTTAAAAATTATAGAGGCAGACTTATCCGAGATTACTCTTTGGTCTCTGGTTGTGATGTTTAGGAGAATGATGGTTCTGTTAACTGTGATAGAGAACCAAGACAAGACTGAAAAATAAGTCCTTTAAGGGAGAGGACCATAAATCCAGCTCGTGTACCTAGAAGGTTCTTTTAAGATAGACATCCAAGCAAAGATGTGGATTTGCAAATTTAAAAGAGTGAGTCTGGACTGAATATAGAAGTCTGTGCGTGATCTGTGCACCAGGAGTTATTGGAGTTGGAGCAGTAAAGGAGTTGTGCTAGGGAGCACTAAAAAAGTGAAAAGAAACTCCCAAATTTTGACTAAGAACATAGGATAAGGCCATAAGGAGATAAAGAAAGAATAAATCAGAATGTAAAGAGAAAGCCAAGATTGTGATGTCATACAACTGTTTCAAGAAAGAGTCAACGAGGTCAGTAAGTGCTGAGATGTCAAGTAAGAGAATATTGACCACTGACTTTTGAGATGGAGAAATCAATGAGGATGTTAGAAAAGCTATTTCAGAGAAGTGATGGTGTAGAAAACAGATTGTTCGGAGTTAGGGAGAGAGAGAGGCAAGGAAATGGAGCTAGAATTTATAGGTAACTATTTCAAGAAGTGGTTTGGAGAGGAGGAGATGGCTACAATTGAGAAGCATATAACCTAAATGGAAAAGTTTTAAAATCTGGACTATTGAGTATAATGGAACAGTACAGTTGAATAAAACTGGGACATAGCATAAGCAATTAATTTTTCTAAACAAAAATGACAAAATAGGAAACTTTGAAAATTAATACAGCTAAGGTAGAAAAATTATGGCCCGGAGCTAAGCCCTTATTGAAACAAGCAAAAAAAAAAATACAGAAGCTGATGCAATCATGTGTACGAGGGTACTTCAAAAAGTTCATGCAAAAATAAAATTAAAAGATAATACAAATCTTTTCATGAAGTTTTTGAAATGCCCTTGTATATGGGGACTTTTGGAACTTATGTGCATTGACGGTAGAGAGATGGAAATAGGAAAATGAGAAAACTGATGTGATAGATATACACAGGAAAAAGGATCTATTGAAACTGGTAAATTATTTCACCTGGAAATTGGAGAGGCTTATATAAAGCAAAGGCAGATGTCAAGTATATAATCATTAGTGTCTGAATGTAGAAGATAAAATGACTTGCAGGGCAGGTGAGTTATTTCCTTAGCGGTTTGTTGAATAACTGCAATTAGGATTTTATCCTCACCCTCACTTCAGGAAATCTGTCCTTATGAAGTTCATCAATGATCTCCACATTTCTGAGTCCACTGATAAGTTTGCCAACTTCTTTTTGCTAGACCTGTTGGCAGAGTCTGGTACAAGTGATAAGGCCTTTCTTGAAACCATTTCTCAACCTGGTTTTAGGAAAACACACCCTCCTGATTTTGTCCAAAAATATTGGAATTGATTTCTTGACAAAAAGTTGGAGCGATTCAGGGCTCAGGTCCTGAACATCTCCATTTTGGTGATTTCCTGGGTGATATTTTCCGTTCTACAGCTTGAGATAGTATCTACAGACTAGAAAGTCCTACATTTTTTATCTCAATCCTAAACTAAAAAAAAAATATATATATATATATATACCTATATGTATTTACATACATATACATATACATATATACATATATACATATTTACATACATAGATATATGTATATGTATCTTTAACACTATTTGACTTCTTTGGTTGGATATCATATAGTTTTTTAGAATTAAAGTGATCCAAACCTAGCTCGTAATTGGAATTACACAGTAAGAACCTGCTGATCTTGTAGTCTTTCATTCTTAAACTAATGAGTACCCCACCTTTCTTTTTCTCCAGGTAATGATCTCGAGGTCATCAGTCACTCTTTCTTTTTCTATCACACCTCACCTCCTTTCCATCAGCATATGTTGTTGGCTCTTCCTTCAGGGTATATGCTATATCTGAGCATTTCTCAGTGCTGCAATTGCTACAAAATCACCTTCTTCCTTCTCTCACTCTTGTTGCTCTTCAGACGTGCAGGCCTTCATGCTCTTCGTGTTATATTCTGAACACGTTCCTACCACAGAACCTTTGCACCTGCTAAATACCCTTTTTTCCATCAGATCTTAATAGCTTGCTCTCTAGTCTTTAAGTCTCTACACAAATACCACATTTTAAACAAAGTTCTCCCAGAATACGATTATAAAAAAATTATGCCTCATTCTCACATTTCTACAACTTTGCAAAGCTTTATTTTTTCCTTCATGGTAGTAAACTATGCAATGTATTGTATGCTATTTATTTATCTATTCGCTCTGACTAAAACAATATCGTTCAATGGGATTTTCTACATGATGAAAATGGTCTATCTCTGGACTTTTCAATTTGGTAGCGGCTATCATATGTGGATATTGATCACATACAATATGGTTTGAGTGATTGGGAAATGAATTTTTAATTCCGTTTAACTTATTTTAATTTTTAATTTGAACAGTATGGTCAGTGGTTATCATCTGGATCTG
>NW_007730332.1:152390-156401 GCF_000696425.1 Galeopterus variegatus | reverse complement strand
AGAAAATGAAAATTAGAAAAGAGGAAAGCAGAGAAGTGAAGGTATTTTTTTTCTGTCATCCTCAAATATGGAAGAAAAGAGAAAAAAATAATTAGTTTACTCCTTAGTTCAAGTAATAACACTGCTCTGGAAGATACAATATGAATTAATAAAGTGTGGCTAAGCAGCAAGGCAGGTCCATCTGAGGTTAGAATATGTGAACAAATCATGTTTTCACAAATATCACCAATAATATTTGGTAGATCTGGTGACAGAAGATAGAAAAGAACGTCAGGGAGAAATAATTGGTGTTTTAACTCTGAGTTTAAATATGAAGTTTAAAAAACAATCAATTTGTGACAATATGACAAGCATCAGGGGACCCAAAGAAAGAAAGAGAATGCTATGGTTTGAATGCCCCAGTATGGTGAAGGTGGGGCCTGTCAGAGGTAATTGGATTTCAAGGACTGTGCTTTCAGGAATACATTGATCCATTCATGAAGTAAAGGACAGTAAGTACCATATTCTTGTTCCCCATTGTATCTTGGAAGTAAATGATTTGTTTTAAGTTCACAGATGGATCTTTGGGCCTTTTTGAGTTCATGTTAAAATGAGTTAAGACTCTGGGGCTATGAGGATTAAATGAATATATTTGTATGTGAGGAGGACATGAGCTTTGGGGGGCCAGGAGCAGAATACTGTGCTTTGAATATTCTTCCAACCTCATGATGGAACTTACCCTCAATATGGTGGTGGATGGTGGGACCTTTAAGAGGTGATTGTATCATGAGAACTGTGCCATCATGAGTAGATTGATCCATTCCTGGAGTAGTATGGTTTAATGGGTCATCATGGCGTTTTTCTGATGGCTTTATAAGGAGGGTAAGCAAGAAGGTTAGCTTTCTTGCTAATGCCATCCTTGCCATGTGATATCCTGCATTGCCACAAGACCCTGTAGAGAGTTTCCACGCAGAAGAAGGCCCTCAACAGATGTGCCCTGTGGATCATAGACTTCCCAGCCTCCAAACTGTAAGAAATAAATTTCATTTCTTTATACATTACACAGTTTCAGGTATTTCATTATAAGCCTTAGAAAACAGATTAATACAGAGATATACTCCGATGACTGAACTATCTGGAGGAGGTGACATGTCAACAAAAGTAGCCAAAAGACTACACCCTCAAACAAGGCCGATGTTATGGCCGAGCCTTTGCCTGCTCACTGCCTGATTTCAATGCACCGGTATATTTAACTATCATACCTATAATGTAATTGTTCTAAACTTAAAAAAATAGGCCGATGTTATGGCCGAGCCTTTGCCTGCTCACTGCCTGATTTCAATGCACCGGTATATTGAACTATCATACCTATAATGTAATTGTTCTAAACTTAAAAAAATAATAATAATACAAAGAATAACACTAATTATGATAAGCTAAAGACTTCTTTATACATGTTTAATGCAATCTACGTTAAAATATAGTTTTTACATGGTATCTATCTCTTTTGTTATGATGAGTTTCCTCAGGACACTGAAAGCAGACCATGTGCTGTGCGTGTTTGAAAACATCTTCCTGGAGTTTGAACTCTTCTTCTTGTCCCGAGCATGCACATGCTGTCGGCTGCCTTGCCTTTATCCTCTGAGGGTTGTTGGGCTCCATGGTCCAGCCCTTCTGACTGTGACGATTAAGTATAGGTATAAGTTTAAAAGTTTACTCAGGCAGTTTGTGGTAGCACTAAGATTAGCACCACGGCTCTGCAATGTCTTGTCTGATGTACTCCTCCAGTTCCCCTGCATTCTAACTGGTAAATCCAAGCCTTCTGTTCTGGCATTCAAGACTTCTCTTGAACTCTTCCTCACGTATTGATGATTTAGACTCCCCCGTCCAAAATTCTCGGGCCAGTTTGAATGTTTTCTTCCTGGGCCTCATATGTTCCTGCTTGTTGGTTCACTAATTTCATTTTCCTGCTACTCATCTCAATTAACCTGCCAAAAACAAAATCATACTGATAAGTTTCTAATGTTTGGGTGTCTGAAAATGTCTTTATTCCACCTTCTTATTTGATTTGTGGTTTGGTTGGGTGCAGGTGTCTATTTTAAAATCCATTTCCTTTACAATTCGAAACACTCTTCCATCATTCAATATTACAGATGGGAGATTTGTGCCCTTCTTTACTGTCTCAGCTTTATGACATGTCTGTTTGATTTTATTTCCAACTGTATGTCTAATCTTTTTTAAGTTCTCAAAATCTTACTTAAACTTAAAATAATTTATTACTTTACTATCATTGTTCATAGATGCCTTTCTTAATATATCCATTTTTTCTTGAATAATGCTTCCTTCATTAACTAGTAAAAAAACATTCTGTGGTTGATTTAAAATAATTTCTTTGGCACAGTGTCTAATGAAACTGCTACTTTTGCTGACTGCAATGTTGTTTTTAATTACTCTGTTAATTGTAGGTAGACAAAAAGAATCTGGCAATAGATGACTAAGAAATAGATACCTATAAAATAATTAGCTATTGGTAAATTCTCTATCTTTTTTATATATTTGTTTAAGCTCTAAAATTATTATATACACATATGCATATATATGGCATACATATGTGTGCTCTGTGTGTGTATATATACACGTGTGTGTGTGTGTGTGTGTGTATAGACACATACATACATAGCAAGAAAGAGAGATAGGGCAAAAGGATTTTAAATATTACATAATGTATGTCTAGCTTTAGAATGTGCCAAACCGTTTTTGGAAGTTGGAAAAGTATAAATAAAAAATTATGACAGCTATAAATTTTGAATATTTTTTTCTATAACTAGACTATATGCGATCTCTTTTATTGCTTCATTTTAGTACACTGGTTTGATTAGTCATTTTGTCACAGTGCTTATGAGTACTGTTTATTGCCACTCATTCTGATATCTATTTCCTAATACAACTCTGTTTATGCAAATGAGACCTTTCTCTGCTATATCCCTTGGGCCTACCTTCAAACGTTCTCATTCTTTATTTTACAATTGAGTCTCAATAATATCATTCTTTATGTTCCAGAGGGAAAGTCACAGACTCTGAAACCATATTCTGTTTTATGATTAATATTTTATTCCTTTGCTATCTATTCCCTCAAAAAAAAAAGTGCTATGCAATTAGGAAGTATATATAAATGGTTGATCTAAACTAATATATGCATTATATATGTGGTTGATATGAGGGTACTTCAGAAAGTTCACAAAAAATCAGATCATCTTTCAATTCTACTTTTCCTTAAAATTTTTGAAGTAACCTCATACATGTTATTTCCTAAAGCACCCGTATTATACATACATATTATATAAATATAAAATATATATATGTACATAGGATATAATTACATGACTTCTTTTCAATGTCCAGAAACTCAATACTCTACTGGAATGACTATTAGTTTTACTACAAAAATCAGTTTGGTAACTTGACTTACAGGTCAAAAGTATTTTGGATCTTAAACGTATTAACAACCTTACTTTTCATCAGAAAAAAAAAATGGGATTGGTGAACTTTAATGATTTTCTCATTTGCTGCTGGAACATTCTGTTCTTCCCATGGAGGAGATAAGTCTTTGATAAAATAGATTTCGTGTATTAGAATGCTGTGATGTTTGACTTTATGTGTTAATTTGAGGATGATTCTAATGAGACTAACATTTAAATCAGTGAACTTTGAAGTAGTTTGCCCTCCACAATGTGGATCCAGTCAGCTGAAGGCCTAAATAGGACAGAAAGACGGGCCCCCTCGAGCAGGAAGGAATTTTTCAGCAGAATGTCTTTGGACTTCATCTGTACCATAATTTCTCCTAAGTCTCAAGCCTGCTGGCCCACACTGCAGGGCTGAACTTGCCAGTCCCTACAATCATGTGAACCAATTCCTTACAATAATCTTTTTCTATACATATAGATATGTATGTGTGTGTGTGCATGTATATGCATAGTTAAGCCATCCATACACAGCAGTAAAAAAAAAAAAAAAAAAAAAAAAAAAAAAAAC
>NW_007730332.1:151290-152251 GCF_000696425.1 Galeopterus variegatus | reverse complement strand
CACTGGGTGAGCGTGGTGCTGACAACACCAAGTCGAGGGTTAAGATCCCCTTACCAGTCATTTTTTTAAAAAAAACAAAACAAAACAAAAAAAAAAAAAACCCAAAATGTAAATAAATGCCAAATAGGTGAAATATACTTGGCATCATTAATTATCCAGAATAATCAAATTACAATGACAGTATCATCCTACTGTACCTTCCCATCGAAATTTCTAAATTTTCTTGGCAGTCAATCCTGGTGTTATAAAAGATGTAGGCCAACAGAAACTCTTATACATTTCTAGTGACAGTAAAAATGTGTACAACCATTTTGAAAAACTCTTTTCCAGTATCTCCTAAATTATGGATACTTATGGCCCATCAGCTCAAACAAGAAGTGTGTACTCAAGAGATATGATCGCCTATGTCCACCTGAAGACACATACAGGCATGGTTCTAGCAACTTTACCCATAATCACCCTACATTGCATTAAATGTTCATCAGCAAGTGAATAGATAAACAACTTGTGCTGTATATTAATATGAAGGAATCCCACTCAGAGAAAAAGTATGGATAAGCTACTGATATTTAAATATGTTGAGTAAAAGAAATAAGGCACAAAAGAGTACACACTGCATGGTACAATCTATATGAAATTGTAAGACAAGCAAATGAATCTATGGTGAAAACACATGCCGTTGGGTCAGGGGAAGGGTGTGTGTTTTG
Source organism: Galeopterus variegatus (assembly GCF_000696425.1). NCBI lineage: Eukaryota > Metazoa > Chordata > Mammalia > Dermoptera > Cynocephalidae > Galeopterus > Galeopterus variegatus. The sequence continues at coordinate 151,544 of NW_007730332.1, read as the reverse complement.
AGGAGCCTGGTGATTTCCAGGGTAGCTAGAATTGCAATACATCATTGAGCTCAAGAATTATGTTTACTAAACAATAGCAATGACAACAAAGGCAGCAACAAAACAAGAAAAGAAACGCTAGTGTTAAAAGACTAAATATGTATTCATGAAAATTATACTAGAAAATATATATTTTATTCAATTTAGTACTTACCTGAAATAAAGAATAAAGTGAGTAAGATAAGAAACAAAAAAGCCTTTTAAAAATTATATCC
>NW_007730332.1:146960-150573 GCF_000696425.1 Galeopterus variegatus | reverse complement strand
CTGAAATAAAGAATAAAGTGAGTAAGATAAGAAACAAAAAAGCCTTTTAAAAATTATATCCCTGTATACAATTCAAATTTGATGAGACAACATTTATATGGAGTATATTATGTGAGCATATTTAAGTATCTAATTAAAGTTTTTATTTAATTTGTAGTCAGATTAAAATTTGATAGAAAATTTAAGATAAAATGAAATAAATAGAAATGTATATACATGTAGTTTATTATAGATATTATTAAATTCACTATTACCATTTTGAAGGATATTCTGCCTGTTGAACGAGGAAATCATTAAGCTTTTGCTTTTTTCCATATTGTCTTGTATTCACTTGCTTTGATTAAAAGCTGATCATTCATTCTTGTTTTTTAATTACATTTATATACTACGTCCATTAATTAAAGGCCTTTTTTTTTTGTAGCTGATGGTTACTATAGAAATTTATTTCTATTAAAGTTACACTACATAATTTTAAATGTAAATTATTGAAAAGGTCCTCCTTTCTGAATGTTTTCTATAATTAACATTTACATCATAATCACTTTGCTATCCAAAAAATTAGAGATGTGTAAGAATTGCCTCATAAACAAGAATTGTAAACTTTATTCTGATAGATAGGATTCACATTTTGAATATTTGGGAAATGTTCAGAAATAAAAACAAAGTGAAGGACAGACAGACATTTTTATCCTTAATGTCATATTTTTTATGAATAGTAAGGGAACAAATTTGGGGTGACAGCTAACCACTTAAATAAATATATAACTAAAAAAATGACCCATCAAAAAATGAGTAATAGACCCTTTGAGTTGATTCAAGACTAATACTTGTATTCACAGAATAAGTTTTAATTGAAGTGGTGTTTATATTGGGCAAGAGGAAAGTCCACTGATGCAAAAGCTCAAAACATTTTTAAAAATTATCAAATTAATTATTGTAATTCCATAGTTAGCTTTTTTCTCTTCTGTTCTTTTAATTCAATACAAATTTTGACTTTTGACTTTAGGAGAAATAGAAACCTTAGATAGATTGATATTATAAAACAATATTCAAGGAAACACTGAGCAATATAATACTATAGTCACATTTTTTAAAAATTATTTTGTGACAGATAAAAGAAAAAAAATTACTAGTGGAAATAAGTAATAGCCTTGTCTATATGAACAAGTGAAATGAAGATACCTGTAAAGTTGAATTTTCATTTAAATTGTGCATATGAAAAAAAGGAAAGATGAATTTCTTACAAATGGTTTATTTTTAAGACATGGAATGAAATATCCTGCAACTTCTTTAACTTGTGCTTTATGTAGGCAAGTAGAATACATTATTACATGCATTTATGCATTACTCCCAATATGAGAAGAACAAAAACACCTTCGTAATTTAGAAATTCTTCAAAGAGATATAATTTGAGTGCAGAATTTATACAAACATGATTGTGAGAAAGGGTAATAGCATTTGTCTGGCAACTCTAAATTATCTCCAAGGTACAGATAAATCACACATACTTGTTTCTACTAAATCACGGGTTACAATTTTTTTCAGCATATAATGGAGATTGTATTAGTCAGGTTTCTCCAGAGAGACAGAATCAATAGGATATCTTATAAATATATGAGAGGGGATTTATTAGGAGAATTAGCTCATGAGATTTTGAAGAAAAATCCCACAACAGGTCATCTGCACACTGGATGCCAATAGTGTGGCTCAGTCCACGTCTAGAGGCCACAAAGCCAGGAAAGCCAATGGTGTCCTTGGTGTAAGCCTTGTAACCCAAAACTGAAGAGTCTCAAACTCTGATGTCCATAGACAGAAGAGAAGAGTGTATCCCAGCTCCAGAGAATAGAGAGAGAGATTAACCTTTTTCCTCTGTCTTTTGTTCTTTCTAGGTCCCCAGCAGATTGTATGGTTCCCGCCCACATTGAGGATGGGTCTTTCCCACCCAGTCCATTCAGATGCTGATACTAATCTCCTCTGGAAACACCCTTGTGGACACACCTAAAAAGATAGCTTTAGCAGGTTTCTTGGCATTCTAAAATCTAATCAAATTGACACCTAGAATTAACCTTCACAGGGATGAAGTGGTTCAGTACAAGATGGGGCATGGTGAGGTTGGGCTGAAAGAACCTATCCCACTTGAGGCAGTGCTTTGGGAAATATTCTGAAAGAGCTGTGTGGACTTGTTAGGAGAATGAATTTTCAGTTTTGAGATTGCTAGAACTTGAGTCTTTCTGGATTTGGTAGCTACTCTTCTGTAGCTCTTTTAGGTAGTAGGTATGTAAAATAGTTGTATAGTAGTAAAATTTACCCATTTTCTTCTTTTATTTCTCCCTTTCCTCATACCTTTAATTATGTGCCTATAGAATTTGTTTTTTTAAATTTTTGGAAACATTAAAAAAAAATGGTGATTTCACCAGCATGCATATCTTGCATGGATAAATACTATAATTTGCCTGTAACGTGTATTCTATTCACCCACACACTAATTGTGCAGATTTAGAATTTTTTTAAATAATCATAGCTTTCAAACACCCTATACGTGAAAATTATTTTTCATACTTAAGAAGTGAATGGAGCTGCAGGAGTATGTAGATTAGTTCTTTCCTAAGTATTTCTCACCAGGAAATTGAGATTCGATAGTGGAGTGTGGTTAAAGGATGTGAAGGTCTCTTGTGGCTAAAGGATGTGCAGTCCTCAGGTTCTCTTAAAATCATGACAAAAATAAAGATATATTCATCTTGGAAAAGGACTACCTGGACATAGCTGCAGTTTCAGTTACATAAATCATACATGGGAGATTGTACTTTCTGGATCAATTCAGCACTTAACAACTTGCCTTCAAGGTTTACTGATATAATTAATAGGTTGCTAAATGGAGAGATATTCTAGCCAAGGTCCTTAGACATGATTTAGATCACAGACTACTTTGAGTTTCTGAGAAGACTATTGACCCTTTTTTTTATTAAATGCATTCATTCATACATCTGAGCATGTATATTATTTCAGGTGTTTTACAAACTCTGCACTAAAAAATTTATATTAGTCAGAGTTATCCAGAGAAACAGAACCAATCTGTTTAAATATAGAAAGAGATTAAGGCAATGACAAGGTCAGTCTTCCACCTAGCATAATACAGCTATCCTGGGTACAACTGAAAATGTACTAACAACACTTAAATACTTTCATTTAAATCAGTACATCTTGTGTTACATGATAAGGGAATAAGAGAGGAAAGAAAACAATGATATTTACTTAATATGTACACACAAAATCTATAACAAAGGAAAAGTTACTCATGATAATCGTGGTCCTCATTTCTGGAACTGCTCATGTAGTTGTAGCTGGTATTTATACTACTTTCTTCCACTATTGTATACCCTTTTCCATTCTATGTTCCCTTTGCTCTCAGCAAGTACTTCAGCTTGTGCAAAATAACACTAGACAAGCCAATTCTCTCACTGAGAAAAAATGATATATTTCTGTTAATAAGAATTAAAAGTGATAATGAACATAAGCCATATAAAGAGACGTGTTTCCTCCTCTCATTCAGCCTTTAGAGTAATTGTAAAATTAAACTTTAAACACATAAACATATATACAACTACATAATTAA
>NW_007730332.1:143038-146050 GCF_000696425.1 Galeopterus variegatus | reverse complement strand
TTTAGAGTAATTGTAAAATTAAACTTTAAACACATAAACATATATACAACTACATAATTAAGGTATTCTTAATAAAAGTAAAATGAAGTGTCTAATTAAATGGAGAGTTGGGGAAACTGCTTTAAGCAAATAACACTTAAGATGAAATAGGAGTTGAATGGGAATTAGGTAAAGAGTTAAGAAGGAAACAATTACACGTCAAGTGAACCATATATAAGACAATCTTATTGCAGAAAAATGTTTATTACCTTCTAGAAACTGATCATAAACACACACGGACACAAACACACACACACATGCACACACACACACACACACACACACACACAAGTACATTTAAAGATGCTGGTAAAGAAGAGAGAAGAATACCTTGGGACAATGTTGGAGAAATAGACAAAGACCAGATAATACTGGGCCTTGAAATTCAGCTTGAATTTATAATTTAAAACTCATTTAATACAAGAAATTCCACTGAAGATCTTTAAGAAGGGAGAAGAAACTTTTGGTCATGTATCAGTCTGGCAATCACGTGGGGAAATGCAATTAGTTGAGTAACACAAGAGTACAGTGATTCTATTAGTTAAGATAATACTAGTTTATTTTCATGGCTAATTTCATGTGCCAACTTGGCTAGGCTTTAGTACCCAGTTATTTAATAAAAAGAACAAATTTACATGTTGCTGAAAAGGTATTTTGTAGATGTGGTTATCGTCTGCAATCAGTTGACTTTAAGTAGAGGAGAAAACTCTCATTCGGTCAAATAAAGGACTTAAGTGCAACAGGTGAGGTTTCCCAGAGGGCAAGAAATTTAGCCTGAAGACTGAGTTTCCAGCCTGCCGGCCTACCCTATAGATTTTGGTCTTGCTGACTCCCACAATCATGTCAGCCAATTCCTTGAAATAAATCTCACATACACACATATACACACACACAAACACACCTCCTATTGGTTCTAATTTTCTGAAGAACTCTGACTGATACAGTGTGTAACAATTAAAACCACTGGTAGATAAACAACAACAAAATAATTGTTCCTTATGTAATCACCCAATGCAGGTGTTCTTGACTCATGTATGGTTTTCCTGTCTGTGTCATTTCAGTACCCAGGCTTTTTTTATTGTGTGGAAATATTATGCCCTAAAGTAGTTCACAAGGCAGAGTTATCAGGAGGGCCTCTTAAAGCACAGATTACCAGGCCCTAGTCACAGAGCACTTTGTGCTTATTGTTTTTATTTTTAGTAAATTGGGTTGAGGTTGCACAATTTTCATTTTTAACAAGTTCACTGATGATGCTGATATTGCAGGACCAGATACTAAACTTTGAGAACCCCTACCCTAAGTCTACAAGTGTTTATGTTACACTTAGCAGAAGAGAAATTTCACAATGTTGGTTGCTTAAAATCAGCCACTGTGGGGATATTTATATCATGGAAATTGGGAAAAGATTCAAGTAAGTACTTCCTTTTTTTCTGTGTAACTGGTTGTTAAACATTTACTAGAACATCACGGGACATAGGGAATAAAAAGCAAAGAAGTGCCAAAGATGACTTGCAGGTTTACGGCTCCATATCCTAAGAGTATTCATGTGGAATTTGCTATCTTAGAGATATCAAAAGAAGAGCAGGCTTGGGAGGTAAGAATAATTCTGGGCATATTGTTTTTGAGGTACCAAAGAGCCATGCAGCACACACACACACACACACACACACACACACACGTATATGTACATGTATATGTGTATGTATATGTATTATGCATCAAGTTAGATATCTAAGATTGGACTTCTGAAGGACTATCACACAGTACACTGCATAGAATCCTCCAGATGTTCAGGTAGTCAAGATGCTTTCAACTGCATGTAACAAAAAGTGGGACAATAAGGAAATTTATTGAATTTGAACAATTAGGAAATCTATTGGCCTATGTAATTGANTCACCCAATGCAGGTGTTCTTGACTCATGTATGGTTTTCCTGTCTGTGTCATTTCAGTACCTAGGCTTTTTTTATTGCGTGGAAATATTATCCCCTAAAGTAGTTCACAAGGCAGAGTTATCAGGAGGGCCTCTTAAAGCACAGATTACCAGGCCCCAGTCACAGAGCACTTTGTGCTTATTGTTTTTATTTTTAGTAGATTGGGTTGAGGTTGCACAATTTTCATTTTTAACAAGTTCACTGATGATGCTGATATTGCAGGACCAGAGACTAAACTTTGAGAACCCCTACCCTAAGTCTACAAGTGTTTATGTTACACTTAGCAGAAGAGAAATTTCACAATGTTGGTTGCTTAAAATCAGACACTGTGGGGATATTTATATCATGGAAATTGGGAAAAGATTCAAATAAGTACTTCCTTTTTTTCTGTGTAACTGGTTGTTAAACATTTACTAGAACATCACGGGACATAGGGAATAAAAAGAAAAGAAGTGCCAAAGATGACTTGTAGGTTTATGGCTCCATATCCTACGAGTATTCATGTGGCATTTGCTATCTTAGAGATATCAAAAGAAGAGCAGGCTTGGGAGGTAAGAATAATTCTGGGCATATTGTTTTTGAGGTACCAATGAGCCATGCAGCATACACACACACACACACACACACACACACACACACACACACACACACGTATATGTACATGTATATGTGTATGCATATGTATTATGCATCAAGTTAGATATCTAAGATTGGACTTCTGAAGGACTATCACACAGTACACTGCATAGAATCCTCCAGGTGTTCAGGTAGTCAAGATGCTTTCAACTGCATGTAACAAAAAGTAGGACAATAAGGAAATTTATTGAATTTGAACAATTAGGAAATCTATTGGCCTATGTAATTGAAAAACTACAGAGTTATGATGGTGGTCAGTCTTACTTCACTTTGGGTTCTAGCTCTGCTTCCTTGTGATCATACTCTCTGCCATCCTTTGAGTACCTACTGCATGCTCAGGCCGAAAAGGAGATGGCCTAGCTATTCTTTTCTATGGTTTTCTTTTAATAAATTAAGACATTTTC
>NW_007730332.1:139004-141553 GCF_000696425.1 Galeopterus variegatus | reverse complement strand
TTTCCCAGGCTTAAGTCTCTGTTGTAGATAAAGAATTGTAACACAGCAAAAATGCTGGCTCGAAGGGCAGATGTCCTTGGTGCAACTAAACCTAATGATGGGAAAGTCTTCAGTTGTTTCTTTAAGTTTCTTAGGGAACTGAGTGTTAAACTATCTAACTGTTCTTTTTGTAACCACCTATGTTCTTTTTCTGTAACTTTCTTCCCAATAAATAAATACTCAAATACTCAATAAATACTGAGAGAAGACCAGACTCAGGATTAGTTTCCAAGAATTCTTCTTCCTTGAAGGATTCATCTGAATTAACCCATTCAGGCCTCCCACTGCTCAGAAGAAATAGGCTTTAAAGTAATCCTTTGTGTCTCTTTCACCCTGGGGGAGAGGTGACAAATAAAGTTGAAAGCCTCAGGAAATCTCTATAGCTTTGATTCAGAAGTTGACCAAGAATTCGAAATAACAAGTTAAGTGCTATTTTTTTTTCTGTAACTATCCATGGAGGGCATGCATCAGAATAATATAAAGTATGTGAAAATTTCACAGCCACATCCTGGGTCTACCAACTCATAATCTCTGGTAATGGAGGTCCAGATATTTTCATTTCTAATAATCTTCCCATTTAATTTTGCATGCTAAAATATGGGATGCAGAAAGCTAAGTCATAAGTCAAGGACATGTTCAATCAAAAGAATGCATATTTATTTTCAAACAAGCAATTGTGTCAAGATTTCACTGAATAACTAATTTCTCATTTAGCATTGCTCCAAAAATAAACTCATCATCTGTATTATTTACTGGGGAAAATAATTTGAGAGGAGAGCATCAGACTCATTGTGGGGAAAATAGGATAACTTAGTCAGGCTCCCTCAACATTTCTTGTAAACAAGTTGTGTGTGGGTGGAATTAGTGGGCATGGGCACCAATGTGTCTTTCTAGTTAATTGCTATTGTGTGTTCTTCAGTTTGTGAAGCAGAGCTGGCCAGCAGAGCTCTCCTCTAGAAATACAGTGTGTTTACTCTGCTGGCAGCTGTTCAGTTTTTCTTTGGACTTTGCTAATAGCAGTTGAGTTTCTGAGTTTCTCTGTGGACTGCTTGGCTCATAGTGTTGTGTGTGTTGAATAAAGACTATTCCTACTTCAGCCAAGGCTCCAAGGACCATTTTGTCCAGTTACCTAGCTCACAGACCTGTGTGTGAAGGGTTTGTGAACAGGCTCGAGGGGTTAGGGTTACCCACTCATCAATAAACAGGTGATAGAGATTGTAACCATTCTTACCTCTTTTGTGTGTATTTTTTGAGTATACGGAAAATTTTATAGTTTGTGTAAGCAAAACAGTTATAGAAATGTAAAGCTCAGTAATAACTATATTTAAAAACATAAAACCAGATCACTTTTGNGATGTGTGAAGGTTTTATACTGACAGCTATAATTCATACTTTGCTTTGGTAAATTGCACCACTGAAAATTAAAATATTTACTTAGTCAAGGAAACAGATATTAGTGTTGGAGTGAGACATGGTTATAGCATCCTGTTGTTTTCTTCAGTTGGATTTGCTATTTGGATACAGGAAGTATACCTACTGAATTTTGTCATGGAAATTAAGTGCAATATACAGCCATCTACACAGTGTAATGATCAAAGATGCTGGTCTCTAAAATGTTTGATTAAAATGACACTAGCCCCAGTTTGGGACAAAGTGTGCTAGATGAGAAAATCTCCCAGTATTCCCTGAAAATTACTTTTTAGCAATTGTTTTATTAATCTAGTGCTTCAGGTTCATCTCTTTTACATAAGAATTGACAAAGAACTCTATGCTATTAATCAATGAGTAAACATTTATTTTGTACAAGACTGAGAAAGCATTTTCAGGTTTTATTATGTTAAACATTGTATTGATTCCTTTATACTTTTTATTCTTATTTCTAGTAAAATTAAAAGAAACAATTTTTTTTTTTTTTGTATTTCAGGGGGTCCCAAAGTTATTTTGTGAACCAGGTTTTCTCAACAAGGGAAGAATATTATGAATAGATATGCTATACAATATGTATGATTAAATTAATATATTGATTTTATAAATTATATTTAATATATGACCTGAAAATATGTTATTACACATTTACTTTATATGTAATGAGTACAATATATTAGATATTATATAAACTATTGTGTGAAGAAAATATAAAATATAATTACCTAGACTTGATTAAATAATTTCTAACTATTAACTATTGTAACTTTGTTTTTCCTAAAGCAGTTAAAATTGGGATTAATAAAAAGTTTTTGAGTTGGCTGATTATTTGATTACTTGTTATGGAAAAGCAGTTACAGCCCCAGATTTTCATTTTTATTTTGTAATGCATAAGGTTATATAAATATCAATACAATAAATATCCTCCTGTTTTTATAGTTCATGTTGATATTATGAATACTTTCCATTACATTCTGTCCCCTTAATTGGCTTGGAAGCTAAATAACATTTATAATCATTTTATTCTTCTTATCATGTTATTAAATATGTATTAATAGTTTGCCGAGTCTGGGTGGACCCTGTGG
>NW_007730332.1:134056-136217 GCF_000696425.1 Galeopterus variegatus | reverse complement strand
GGGATGAATTATGATTCATTTAAATAAGTAATAATAATCCATTTCATCAGTGCTTGATTTAAGGATGTTCTTATAATTTCATGCTAGTCATGAGGAGAAATCTCTTGAAAAATCTTTATCACGTACTGCAAAAATACTTTGCAAGGCAGGGCTTTGAAGGTACCCTTCTTTATGCTCTGCCCTAGCTTACTATAATATACACTAAAGTGAAGGTTTAAAGCAAGTATATCCTTAGAAAAGGGCCAAAAGAATCAGAGGGATGTGATTGTGTGTTGTCATTGTGAAGTGGCTGAACCAACAACATAGCCAACTTCCAGATGTCATGTTAATGAAATGACACATTTTTTTTATTTTTGACAGTGTTAGCTTTTTTGTTAAGAGTTCAAAAACATATATTTTTGTATTGGTGCCAATACACTAAAAAATATTTTTAAAAGTTACCTGATCCATTTTTCAGAGTTATAAACTCTGTGACTCAATAAAGGTCATAGACATGAACACTTGGTCTCAAACTGGTGTTTTGGGGCAATGGTAAGGAGTAATACTGTCTGATGTAGTTAAGCTATTCACATGTCATCAATATTCACAATTTTCCTAGATAGGGTTGTTTTTGTGGAGCAAACATTGTTATGCTAGAAAAGTTGTAAAATATTTTGGCTGCACCGCATGAAGTCTATTAGGGGATTTTTCACTTGAAAGTATTGGCTAGATGTCTAGCCTGGCAAAATGGAAATTAGCCATAAACTAAGAAAAATAGAAAGTACAGGCAGCATACCCTGAAAAACAACATCTAATTTTCTTCATGGAAAATAATCAAGAATCTCTGGTTAGAGGGCACATTAATTATTTGGGACCACAACATGCAGAGGTAATTTAGTTCTTCACAAAGTGACTCTGATGTTGCACATAAAGCCCTGTGGCAGCAATGATAGTTCTGTATCACATAATGAATTTTTGAATTGGAACCATATCTGAGCTGTCAGTACTGTGCCACATCATTTCAAGTTTGTTTTAAGGCTAGCATGACAACTAAAGTTATCCAGTGGGAGTTTCTGGTGAAAATTGGACAGCAGCATTAATTATATATCTTATTGCTCAACATGTCCAGAAAACAAGGACTTTGATGGCAGAGACCATATCATTTTAGTTCACCACAGTGTCCCTTGTGTTTAACAGGAGAATCTGATGCATTCAATGATAACTATTATTGAATGAATTACTAAATTAACATAGCATTCTCTATTTTAAACAATTGGAGTTGATGTGCCTGGGTAAATAATGTAGAACATATTATAAGCACTAATATCCATATATCCGTTTTGATTTAGCTTTCACTCACTATAAAATTATCTAGAAAGGATTTTTCCCTTTACCACAAAATGGAAGACAAAATATTTTAATCTAAATAATATAGATATTGAAAATACAGTATGTAGTTCAAACACAAAAAAAAAACAAATAAATTTTAAAAACCTGTTAAGTAATGTTAGTTAAAGAAATATACTAAAATTAAAAAAAATAAAATAATGTGCAATAAATTATATATACACTAGTTTATATTGCAGAGAGTATGGAGGCATGAAGAACAGAGAAAAATAAAAGATGACTCCTTCATACCTTCATTAAGAAGTTCAGTGTATTGTGGCAATAAGTGATGTGATTCTACAAAAGGCAAGTCTTGGTTTACAAAAGATAATCAGTGGATATTTTTGAATATGCATTGAAGATATTTACTATTTATACCAATGTAGATGCTCAATAGTTACTCATATTCATTTATTCATTCATTTGTTCAAAAACTTTTTTTGTGTGTGAGTGTGGTATGTTTGGTCACAGTGTTAAGCACTGGAGTTAGAGAGATAATTGCTCTAGAGAGAAACATCACTGCCATCCAGAGACAAAAACTAATATTTAATAATTTGTCAAAGAAACAAGAAAAAGGATGTTTTGAGATGAAGGAAGTTGTCAATACTGTTGACTGGTGCTGAAAGTTCAGGTAATGTAGAAACCCCAGAGCACCACTGAATTGTGCTATAGATGTAACTGTTGATCTTGGCTACTGCAATATGCATAAGAGATGAAGGCAGAGACTAGATGGTTGATGTGTGAAGGTTTTATACTGACAGCTATAATTCATACTTTGCTTTGGTAAATTGCACCA
>NW_007730332.1:131160-132049 GCF_000696425.1 Galeopterus variegatus | reverse complement strand
TACCGCCATGCCTACTGCCACGTCAGGGAAGGCTCACCACCACAGTATCAGCAACGGCCATCCTACAGGCTGCCTACCACACACTTGACTGCATTGATACAAGAAGAGTCACCAGGGAAGCACACAAATAGAGCAGGAAATCTTTCTCCTCATAGTGCACTTCAGAGTAAAAGAAGAAACAAGTGCCATATCAGATGGCCAAACATCAATGAAAAAGCACTAGAACTACAAATAAACAGGATGATATGACACCACCGAAGAAAAGCAGTAATTATCAAGTACCAGACCCCTTTGAGAAGGAAACCCATGAAATGTAAGAAGGAAATTCCAAGGAATGATCTTAAAAATAACTCCAAGAAATACGATTCAATTAGAGAACACAGTGAACCAAGAAAAAATATCCAGAATATGAAGGAGAAAATTTACTGAGATTAATACCTTAAAAAAGAATGTAGCAGAACTCCTAGAACTGAAAGATTCACTCAGTGAAATAAAGAACACAACCAAAAGCTTGAGCAGCAGGCTAGAGCAAGCAGAAGAAAAAATATCAGATCTCAAAGATGACAGACAGAAATAAAAAAGGAAAAAGTATTCTAAAAAATGAAACAAATCTAAGAGAGCTAGCAGATGACCTCAACTGCACAAACATCTGAATTATGGGTATTTCAGAAGGGGAGAAGAAAGGAAGGCATTGAAGACCAATTCAAGGAAATAATAACAGAAAACTTCCCAGGTAAAGGGAGAGACATAGATCTTCATATCAAGGAAGCCCAAATATCCCCAACGAGATTCAATCCAAAAATATCCTCTCCAAGACACATTATAGTAAAACTGGTAAAACTCAAAGACAAAGAGATAATTCTAAAAGAAACAACAGAAAAGTGTCAAG
>NW_007730332.1:123306-129380 GCF_000696425.1 Galeopterus variegatus | reverse complement strand
ACCTGACACCCCTCTCTCAGCATTGGACAACTCTTCCATGCAACAAATCAGCAAAGTAGCACAGGATTTAAACTACACCTTTGATCAATTGGACCTGGGAGATACAGACAGAACATTTAATCCAACAACTACAGAATATATATTCTTCTCATCAGCACATGGAACCTTCTCCAGGATAGACCACATATCAGGTCACAAATCAAGTCCCAGCAAATTTAGAAAAATCAAAATCATTCCAAGTATCTTTTCAGACCACAATGCATTAAAACTGGAAATCAATAACAAGGAAACTATACAAGTGGATGGAAACTAAGCAACTGGCTTGTGAATGACCTATGGGTGAGGAAGAAATTAAACAGGAAATCCAAAAATTTCTTGGTACTAATGCAAATAAAGATACATCATACCCAAACCTGTCGGATACTGCAGAAGCAGTACTAAGAGGGAAGTTTATTATGGTAAATGCTTATATCAAGAGAATAGAAATGCTTCAAATAAACTAATACTATACCTCAATGAACTAAAAAAACAACAATCCAATTCTGAAAGTAGTAGATGGAAAGAAATTATTAAGATCAGAGAAGAATTAAATGAAATAGAGGCCCCCCAAATGATACAAAAGATCAATGAAACAAAAAGTTGGCTTTATGAGAAGATAAACAAAATAGCCAAACCATTATCTAGGTTAACAAAAAATAATAATAATAAAAAAAGAAGAGAGAAGACCCAAACTATAAAAATTAAAAATGAAAAGGGAAACATTACAACTGATACCACAGAATTACAAAGAATCATTAGAAACTATTATAAACAACTATACACCAACAGATATGAAAACATGGAGGAAATCAATAAATTTCTAGGCACATACAAACAACTAAGACTCAACCAAGAAGTCAGCAAACTTCCAACAAAGAAAAGCCCAGGACTGGATGGCTTTACAGCTGAATTATATCAAACCTTTGAAAAGAAAAACAGAAGCCATTCCACCAAACTCATTCTATGAGGCCAGCATCAGAACAAAAGAAAATAAATGGGATTATATCAAACTAAAAAGTTTCTGCACAACAAAGGAAACAATCACCAGAGTGGAAACCTACAGAATTGGAGAAAATATATGCAAGCTATACATCTAACAAGGAATTAATATCTATAATATATAAAGAACTCTAACAACTATACATTAAAAAATCAAATAATCCAATCAAAAGATTGGTGAAGGAGCTGAACAGACATTTTCAAAAGAAGGCATACAAATAGACAACAGGTACACACACACAAAAATGCCCAACATCACTAATCATCATAGAAATGCAAACCAAAACCACATTGAGTTATCACATCACCCCAGTTAGCCTGACCATTATTAAAAAGACTGAGGATAACAAATGCTGACGATGATACAGGGAGATGGGAACTCTTCTACACTGTTAGTGGGACTGTAAATTAGCAAAGCCNAGCTATTATATCGGATAAAATAGACTTTTAACCAAAACCATAAAATGAGACAAAGAAGGCTTCTATAAATGATAAAGGGATCTGTCCAATTAGAAGATGTAACAATCACAATTATGTGTGAACCCAGGACTGGAGCATGCAGGTATATAAAGCAAACACTCTTAGACCTAAAAAAAAGAGATACTAATACAATAATAGTGAGTGACCTGACACCCCTCTCTCAGCATTGGACAACTCTTCCATGCAACAAATCAGCAAAGTAGCACAGGATTTAAACTACACCTTTGATCAATTGGACCTGGGAGATACAGACAGAACATTTAATCCAACAACTACAGAATATATATTCTTCTCATCAGCACATGGAACCTTCTCCAGGATAGACCACATATCAGGTCACAAATCAAGTCCCAGCAAATTTAGAAAAATCAAAATCATTCCAAGTATCTTTTCAACCCAGATATATAAAGCAAACACTATTAGACCTAAAGCAAGATATAGATCCAAATACAATAATAGTGGGGAACCTGAACACCCTCCCCTCATCATTAGACAGATCTAGGCAAATAATCAACAGAGAAACACAGGATTTAAACTACACTTTACCAATTGGACCTGGGAGATATCTATAGAACATTTCATCCAACAACTACAGAATATACATTCTTCTCACCAGCACACAGAAGTTTCTCTAAGATAGGCCATGCGATAGGTCACAAATCAAGTCTCAATAACTTTAAAAAAATCAAAATCATTTCAACTATCTTTTCAGATCACAATGGACTAAATCTGGAAGTTAATAATAAGAGAAACCCAGGACTCTATACAAATTAAACAACAGGCTCCTGAATGATGTATGGCTCCAAGAAGAAATGAAACAAAAATTGAAAAATTTCCAGAAAACAATGAAAATAAAGACACATAATATCAAAACCTATGGGATACTGCAAAAGCAGTACTAAGAGGGAAGTTTATTATGGTAAATGCTTATATCAAGAGAATAGAAATGCTTCAAATAAACTAATACTATACCTCAATGAACTAAAAAAACAACAATCCAATTCTGAAAGTAGTAGATGGAAAGAAATTATTAAGATCAGAGAAGAATTAAATGAAATAGAGGCCCCCCAAATGATACAAAAGATCAATGAAACAAAAAGTTGGCTTTATGAGAAGATAAACAAAATAGCCAAACCATTATCTAGGTTAACAAAAAATAATAATAATAAAAAAAGAAGAGAGAAGACCCAAACTATAAAAATTAAAAATGAAAAGGGAAACATTACAACTGATACCACAGAATTACAAAGAATCATTAGAAACTATTATAAACAACTATACACCAACAGATATGAAAACATGGAGGAAATCAATAAATTTCTAGGCACATACAAACAACTAAGACTCAACCAAGAAGTCAGCAAACTTCCAACAAAGAAAAGCCCAGGACTGGATGGCTTTACAGCTGAATTATATCAAACCTTTGAAAAGAAAAACAGAAGCCATTCCACCAAACTCATTCTATGAGGCCAGCATCAGAACAAAAGAAAATAAATGGGATTATATCAAACTAAAAAGCTTCTGCACAACAAAGGAAACAATCACCAGAGTGGAAACCTACAGAATTGGAGAAAATATATGCAAGCTATACATCTAACAAGGAATTAATATCTATAATATATAAAGAACTCTAACAACTATACATTAAAAAATCAAATAATCCAATCAAAAGATTGGTGAAGTAGCTGAATAGACATTTTCAAAAGAAGGCATACAAATAGACAACAGGTACACACACAAAAAAATGCCCAACATCACTAATCATCATAGAAAGGCAAACCAAAACCACATTGAGTTATCATATCACCCCAGTTAGCCTGACCATTATTAAAAAGACTGAGGATAACAAATGCTGATGATGATACAGGGAGATGGGAACTCTTCTACACTGTTAGTGGGACTGTAAATTAGCAAAGCCATTGTGGAAAAGAGTATGGAGGTTTCTCAAACAGCTACAGGTAGAACAAACATATGATCTGGTAATTCCAGTACTAGGTATATATCCAAATGAATGGAAATCATCATGTTGAAGGGATACCTGCGTTCCCATGTTCATTGCAGCTCTATTTACAATAGCCAAAATATGGAACCAATGTAAGTGTCCATCAATGTACACTAGATATGGAAAATGTGGTATATATACACAATGGAATACTACTCAGCCATAAAAAAAGAATGAAATTCTGCCATTTGCAGCAACATGGATGAGACTGTAGAAAATTACTTTAAGTGAAATAAGTCAGACACAGGAAGAGAAATGGCACATTTCCTCACTTATATCTGGATGCTAAGAAGGAAGGAGGGTAGGAAGAAAGTGTGTGTGTGTGTGTGTGTGTGTGTGGAGAGAGAGAGAGAGACAATAATATATTGAACTTTCAGAAGGAGAGAACAAATCTAACGAATCTAAGGATACTAGAGATGGGGCAAAGCAAAGCAGGGGTTGGGGAGTGAAAGATTGTGTAAAGGACATAAAGAAAAATTATGATTTGTAATACTAACTATGCTAATAATAAAATATAAATTATGTTTTATTTTCATTCTATATTTAAATACTAAATATTTTATTTAATTTTTATAGAAAGTTGATGTGGATTCAAAGCCCTCCCAAACTCACTGAAACTTAATCTCCACTGTGACAGTGATAAGAGGGTGGGGAATCCTATTAAAGTAATTGAAAAAATGGGGCCTTAAAGAGGTGATTAGCTTGTAAGGACTGTGTCCTCATGAATGGATTGATCCATTTATGGAGTAATAGGCACGCTTCTGATGGCTCTTAAAAGAGAGCAGTTAAGAAGCTTAGTTCCTCTTGCTCAGCCATCTGCCATGTGATGCCTTGTTTTGCTATAGAGTCACCACTAGGCGAAAACCCTCACCAGGTATGTTCACTGGACTCTGGACTTCCCAGCTTCCAAAACTGTATGGGATAAATTTTATTTCTTTCTTTATAAATTACCCAGTTTCTGGTATTTTGTAATAAGCAACAGAAACAGACTAGTACAGAAATCGTAATTAATTAAATGTTCATTAGATAATCATAATTTAAATTACCGACATAGTTGCAATCTTTATTACTCTTATTTCATTATGTTTTTATACCCCCTTCTCGAGCACCTTCTATCCTTGCTTATATTCCTTCTGCCTTTAGTGTTTCTTCTGGTGCTGGTTTACTCTCAACCTTTTGTGTAGTTTTTGTTTCTATATGATATCTATATTTCAAGATAAGAATATTTTATCATTAAAATGAAGAATGTTTCTTTTAAAATATTGCTATGCTCTTTTGCATANAAACCAAGGTTATGATATTTAATTTCAACACTTAAAATAATAGAAACCTAGTTTTTGGTTATGTGCTGACTCAGGTCACAAAATAACAGGGTTGGAGGCTGGTTAGCAGAGCTCTCTTCATGAACATGTCTGGTCTCTAAATTGTGTTCCCATAATCTCAGGAGGCTCTCAAAAGCACATCTTATGTTCTCTGTTGTCTCCTTCACCAGAGACAAATACACATTGAAGAAAAATGGTTCTAATTGTTATGCTAAGATCTCATAATATGTTTTATTTTCTAAGAAGATGGCCCATAGATTTTTGGCAAATTTTGATATAAATAACTTGACATGGACACTTACTGAGATTCTGTTTTACTTGTGGTTTCTCAAGAGTGGCCACAGTTTATTGTTTTTATATTAATTATAATTTCCTGCACAATGGCAAATATAATGTTTTATATTCAACGGATACATTGCATGAATAAATGCAAATTGAAATATTATGCATAGTCAGTGTTTTAAAAATTTTTGTAACATTATTTTACATGAACAAATACTGTCCATTTAGTTTTAATAAATATGTTATGACATTTTTTTTTCCTTTTTGTCTTTTTTTTACTGACCGG
Source organism: Galeopterus variegatus (assembly GCF_000696425.1). Taxonomy (NCBI): domain Eukaryota; kingdom Metazoa; phylum Chordata; class Mammalia; order Dermoptera; family Cynocephalidae; genus Galeopterus; species Galeopterus variegatus. Next base: position 123,970 of record NW_007730332.1, on the reverse strand, counting down.
TAACGGGATCGCAACCCTCNAATATTTTATCATTAAAATGAAGAATGTTTCTTTTAAAATATTGCTATGCTCTTTTGCATATGTTTCAGTCAGTTAACAAAATCATCTATTTTATGTCCTTGGTAGCTCTGGTATCTTAAATCTCTATGCATGTGTTTCTAGTATCTTTTGATCTTGATGCCTGTGATTCATATTGTCTTTTCTCCTCATAAGCCCAGTCACTTTTGATCAGATGTGAAAAGTATATTTAAAACATGTTTTAAAATATCAGGTTCTGAGATGATTCTGTTTTCCTTCTGATACATTTTCTTTGCTTGTTCCAGACATCTCAGGATATTAGCAAACCAAGGTTATGATATTTAATTTCAACACTTAAAATAATAGAAACCTAGTTTTTGGTTAAGTGCTGACTCAGGTCACAAAATAACAGGGTTGGAGGCTGGTTAGCAGGGCTCTCTTCATAGGCATGTCTGGTCTCTAAATTGTGTTCCCATAATCTCAGGAGGCTCTCAAAAGCACATCTTATGTTCTCTGTTGTCTCCCTCACCAGAGACAAATACACATTGAAGAAAAATGGTTCTAATTGTTATGCTAAGATCTCAGAATATGTTTTATTTTCTAAGAAGATGGCCCATAGATTTTTGGCAAATTTTGATATAAATAA
>NW_007730332.1:120447-122033 GCF_000696425.1 Galeopterus variegatus | reverse complement strand
GGTACGGGGGCAACACTGAGGGTTGTGATCCGTTGCCGAACACGGAAAAAGACAAAAAAAAAAAAAAAGAAAAAGAAAAAAAAGAAAATCTGTAAGCAACAATGTCCTGAAAAAATAAGAACTTTAAACTTGCTTTGTCTTGAATTTCTATGATGTTCAAGGAGAAAAAAAATATATAATGGCTCTATATATTTTTGGAAGCACTATAAACCTAGCGTGGCAACATATGCTTCAGAAATATTATTTTAGAATTTCTAAAATAGACAGATCAACTACAACAAAAGAAAAGGAAAAGATAATTCATATTATTTTGTTCTCATTATCCACTTACGAATGGAAAAAGGGGATTCAAACAGATATTTGTACAACATTGTTCATAATAGTATTAGTCAGAATAGCCAAAAAGTGGAAGCAATGCAAATGTTCATCAGTTGATGAGTAGATAAACAATGTGGTTGTTACATGCTCTGGAATACTATTCAGTCTTTAAAAAGGAATGTAATTCAGATACATGCTACAACATGGATGAAGCTTGAAGACATTGTGCTAAGTGACAAAAAAGGACAAATATTGTATGATTTCACTTATATGTGGTACCTAGAATAGTTAAATTTATAGAGAAAGAAAGTAGAGTAGTGGTCACAAATATTGGAAAAGTGAGAAATGGAGAATTACTGTTTAATGGACATAGAGTTTCAGTTTGGGGTGATGAAAAATTTTGGAGATACACGGTGGTGGTGGATACACAACAATGTGAATGTACTTAATGCTCCTGACTTGCACACGTAAAATGGTTAAAATGGCAAATTTCTTGTTTTGTACATTCTACCAGAATAAAAAATAATCAAGACAAAATTCTTTTCTCCCCCATGTGGCCTGAGATGTATAGAAATTTAATTAATTGTTCTAAAATGTGTGTATATAGTAAGGAATAATTTTGTTTCACAGGGAAATAAAATATACTGGTCCCATTAGAATAGTGAACGTAACTTTTTCCACTAAAAATGGCAGAATTGTGTCCATGATATGAGAAAAAGATACAATGTCTCTGACATCAAAGATCTCACCATCAAGCTGATATTTTGTGCAATATCCAATGCATCTGTCTTTAATCCATATGTATTGCTTGAGATTATATCACTGTATTGAAACATATTCCTTGAAAGCATCAATAACACGTTCAGCTTTTTTTTAAAATATAAGTATGAGAGTGCTTAGTACTTCAAAAAGTTCACAGAAAAATAGAATAAAAGATAACATTCAACTTTCCATGAACTTTTTGAAGTACACTTGTGTGTGTGTGTGTGTGTGTGTGTGTGTGTATAGTATGTGAAAGAGAGAAAAATAGATGTAGGTATACACACACATGCACACACACATATATGGTTGTGTTTGTGTATATGGGAGTTTATGTGTGTGTGTGTGTATATATATATGCATATACATATAGACATATGAGGGTACTTCAAAAAGTTCATGGAAAAATAAAATTAAAATTCAATGTTAATCTTTTCATGAACTTTTAAAAAATGATATATTTATTTTAATTAACACATTGTAATTGTACATATTTTGGGGATACAATC
>NW_007730332.1:114721-119573 GCF_000696425.1 Galeopterus variegatus | reverse complement strand
CTTCACTTAACATAATGACCTCCAAGTCCACCCAAGTTGCCATAAATGACAGTATTATATTATTTTTATGAGTGAATACTATTACATTGCATATGCACACACACACACACACACACACACATACACACACACCATTTTTTTTTTTTATTCATCTATTTTTGGAAACTTACATTGATTTCATGTTTTGGCTACTGTAAATTGTGCTGTGATAAACATGGGAGTGCATGTAATTCTTCAGCATACTGACTATTTCTTCTGGGTATATACCCAGTAATGGGATTGCTAGATCATACAGTAGATCTAATTTTAATTTTTTGAAGAATCTTCATATTGTTTTTATGATATATTTAAAATATATATTTTTATAGTATATATTCTATTAATATAGTCTTTATATGTATTATTGCTATATTCTATATGTAATAATTCTATATGTAATTCTATATTGCTATATTCTATATATGTAATATATAGAATATACATTATGTATAATATATGATAATATATATTGTATACATATTCTTGATTTTAACCCCTTGTCAGAGGTATAGTTTGTAAATATTTTCTCCCATTCTGTGGGTTGTCTCTTCACTCTGTTATCAGTTTCTTTTGATGTGCAAAAGCTTTTCAGTTTGACTTAATCCCCCCTGTCAATTTTTGCTTTTATTATGTGTGCTTTTAAAGTCTCATTTAAAAAATTTCTTGTGCAGCCCCATGTCATGGATCTTTTCGCCTATGTTTTCCTGTAGTAGTTTCATAGTTTGGGGGTTTACATTTACATCTTTAATCCATTTTTAGGTGATTTTTGTATATGGTGAGAGGTAAGAGTCTCATTTTTCTGCATGTGGATATCAAGTTTTCCCAGCACAATTTACTGAAATGACTGTTTTTTCCCCAATACGTATTCTTGTCACCTTTGTCAAATATCAGTTGGGTGTAGGTGTGTGTATTTATTTATGGGCTCTCTGTTTTGTCCCACTGGTCTATGTGTTTGTTTTTATGCCAGCACCATACAGGATTGATTACTATAGCTTTGTAGTATAATATGAAGTCAAGCAGTGTGATGCCTCCAGCTTTATTCATTTTTCCCAGCATTGCTTTAGTTATTCATGATCTTTTTTGGTTCCATGTAAATTTTAGGATTGCTTTTCCTATTTCAGTGAAGAATGTCATTGGTATTTTGGTGGGAATTATGTTAAATCTATAGATTGAAAAAGTTGTAATAACTGTTTTAACAATATTAATCCTTCTAATCCATGAACATGGGATATCTTTCCATTTATTTATGTCCTCTTCAATTTCTTTCTTCAGAGTCTTATAGTTTTCATTGTAGAAGTCTTTCACCTCCTTGATTAGTTTATTCTTAGATATCTTTTTTTATTTTGTACTTCTTGTAAAATAAATTTTCTTGATCTCTTTTTCAGACAGTTGCTAGTTTGCTGTTAGTATATAGAAATACTACTGAATTTTGTATGTTGATTTTGTATCCTGCAATTTACTGAATTTGTTTATTAATTTCTATCAGTTTTTTTGGTGGAGTCTATGGGGTTTTTTATACATAAGATCATGTTGACAGCAAACAAACACAGTTTGACTTCCTCATTTTCAATTTGTATGTCTGCAATTTACTGAATTTGTTTATTAATTTCTATCAGTTTTTTTGGTGGAGTCTATGGGGTTTTTTATGCATAAGATCATGTTGACAGCAAACAAACACAGTTTGACTTCCTCATTTTCAATTTGTATGTCTTTTATTTCTTCCTCTTGTCTAATTTCTCTAGCTAGGACTTCTAATACTACAATAGAAGTGACGAAAGTGGGCATCCTTGTCTTGTTCCTGATCTAAAAGGAAAAATATTCAGCTTTTCCCTGTTCAATATGATGTTAGCTATGGGTTTGTCATAGATGGCCTATGTTGTATTGAGGTATATATCTTCTATACATATTTTGATAAGAGTTTTTATCATGAAGGAATGTTGAATTTTGTCAAATGTTTTCTCTTTGTCAATTGAAGTGATCATGTTTTTTGTCTTTCTGTTAACGTGGTATATCATATTTATTGATTTGCATGTTTGAAACTATCCTTACATCCCTGGGATAGATCCCACTTGACGATAGTGAATGATCCTTTTAATGTGCTGTTGGATTCTGTTTGCTAGTATCCTGTTGAGAATTTCTGCATCTATGTTCATCAGGGATATTGGTCCGTAATTTTGTTGTTGTTGCATCCTTATCTGGTTTTGGAATCAGAGTAATACCAACCTTATAAAATTAGGTGGAAAACATTCCCTCCTCCTCAGTTCTTTGAAATAATCTAAACAGGACTAGTATTGCTTCTTCTTTAGTTGTTTGGTGTAATTCAGTAGTGAAGCTATCAGATCCTGGACTTTTCTTTAATTGAAAATGTTGTATTGCTGATTCTCTTCCCTCACTAGTTACTTATCTGTACAGATTTTTTATTTCTGTATAGTCTAATCGTCCATGAACTTTTTGAAGTACCCTAGTATTTATAGCTTTAGTTATAAATTCATCTAAAAGAAAGATTGATTCAAGAATAAAATTTGGGAAATTCTAAATATTTCTACATTGCATGAGTCAATACAGGAAGTTATTATTTAGCACAATCAATACAAAGAATTAGCACAACTGCATTTCTACTTAGGGGAGTGATGAAGTGATTTATGGTATACCTGGAGTGGTGGTTCATGGAACAGAGTGTGGTGCCTGAACCAGCAGCATTAGCTATGCCTTGGAACTAGTTAGAAATACAAACTCTCTGTTCTCATCCTAAACCTACTGAATGAGAAACTCTGAGCCAAGCAACCTGGTGACTCAGATACCGAATATGTTGTGAGAACCACTTCTGTATAATTTCAAATAAAGGAGTAAATAAATAAAATTTTTATTATGGAGAGAAATTCAACCTATATCAAAAAATGAATTTCACAGAAACAAAGTGTTATTTCGTCCACCTCACTAATACAATGGTTACATAAAGTGATTTAGACCCACCCATATCATATTCTTAAATATATTGAAAACAACTTCAAAGTCATTTTTTTCTCTAAAATAAAAGAGAACTTGAGATATTGATGACAATAAAATAATTTTGTGATAGATTCATATATCAAAATTATGTTTTTAATCTTTGTATATTCAAGTACAACACTGAAAATTGTGGAATATAGTAGAAGCTGTCATACTTATTTTAAAAAATTGAAAATTAGTTAAGAAAGTAATTGAATTAAATATGTATGTGTTATGCATAATGCTTATGTTCATATGTATGTATATGTATGTGTACATATATATATATATATACACACACACATATACACACACACACACACACACACACACACACACACACACACACACATAGGGTTGCCTAATGGAAAACACTGGAATGGTTTTCCCATGTTGCCAGATGGCATTTCTTGCTCTGCCACTAAGTAGGTTATCAGTTTGAACAATTCACCCAGGCTGGAACCTCTATGTGACTCGACTCCCACTATGAAAACATGCAGTTAGATGATTCACTGACTTATATTTAACAGAAAATATTTGAGAAATTTAAAGTTTAAAAAAATGATATCACCAAAAGGCAAGGTATATTTGTCCACTAAATGCCAGGAACCATCTGGGGAAGACAACACTCTGGATTAGTATTTTCACCAACACTATTCTAACACTGTTAGAACTCAGAAAGTTAAAATAGTAAAATCAGGAAGGAAGGAAGGGTGGAAGAAAGGAAGGAAAGAAGAAAGCAAGGAAGAGAAAAAAGAGAAGACATTGGAGGCAGTGAATGTGAGTGACAGGAGTCATGCAGTAGGTGATGCAGGACTTGGTAGCAAGTCCAAATGAAAACAGGTATGACTAATTAGTTGAAAGAAGGAAATTCAGCTGATAAAAATGGAAGTTTCTTGAAGAGTAAATAGACCAACAGCAGTGTATGATAGAGAAAATTTAAGCATTAAGTCATTGAAATGGAGAAACTCACGTGCCACGAAACGTACTTAAATTGTTTGTAACTGATTTCCTCTTGTGCAGAAGGCTTATTCCCTCTGAAAACAGAAGAAATGGATTAAAAATGTATTCTGGTTTAAAATAATCTCCATTTAATTTAATTTTGCATAAGTAAACATTTAGTGAGTCACAGCTCAAAATGCCTGTTGAAGTAAATCCTCCTCATTTATCTCCCTAAGAAAGCATCTGGGTACAGACTTACATAACTACATAGTGGCACTCCAGTACACTCAGGTTTAAGATGACACTGTGATCTTGTCCCTAGATGTCCAGGATCTATGCCTACTGAGATAGGATTTCTTTTACTCAGTCGATTTTTATGTCTCTACCCAAGGATGATATCTTAGTTCTATTCCTACCTACGTACAATGGACAACTGTGATTTCCTCATTCTTACCCTAGGACTTGATTGCTTCACTATTATACATCCTTAGATTAAGGCACCTATTTCATATGCCTCCTGTGTGAGTGAGGCCATTACTTTCAGTCCATCTTCTGTCAACCCCCGCTAGATTCTTTACTCATTTGCCCGCAATCTGTTCCCATAGAGTCTGCCCTCTATGAATTGTATCCTCTACGTTACCTTTCTTGTTATTTTAAAGAAGTGATCACCCAATGAAAAGTGCCAGCAAAGGGCCGACACCGTGGCGCACTCGGAAGAGTGCGGCACTGGGAGCGCAGTGACTCTCCCGCCGCGGGTTCGGATCCTATATAGGAATGGCCGGTGCGTTCACTGGCTGAGTGCGGTGTGGGTGACACCACACCAAGCGTTGCAATCCCCTTACCGGTCACGAAAAAAAAAAGACAAAAAAAAAAAAAAAAAAAA
>NW_007730332.1:112357-113720 GCF_000696425.1 Galeopterus variegatus | reverse complement strand
GAAAACATTTGAGGATTTACTTAAAGAAAAGGGGGTCAGAATATATGAATTTTGAGATCTAGCCTCTTAGAAGTGATGAAGAAGTCATTGCTGTGCCTGCATCCTTGGGTGCCTGCAGTGCAGGAGAAATTAAAATCATTATATTTAATATTTAAATACTTAGTGACTGGCAATGATAAATGTCATCTGACGTTACTATTAACAAATTAGTGACCATTTGTAAATGAAATATTTCTCAAACTTTTTTTGCATCTGAAGAATATGATTGTATGTTGAAAAGCAGTCTAGAAATGGCTATTTCAATATTAAAGTAAAAAAATGATTTATCTGTTTAATTTTCACTTTGTCCTTTCACAATCATTAATTAATTTTCCATGGACTGGTAAGTAATGTAATGTTTCCAAAAAAATAAGACATGTCTTAATATGTACAGATTTTAAATGTTAATTTGACCATTTGGAAGGTCAAAATTGTATTTTCTATTTATTAGTATTGCATACTAACATCTTGAAAGAAACAAGTTCAACTAAACAAAAGTGTCTGACATTTTAAAATGTTAACCCATGTGCTTTATTGTCCAATATAATGAATAGATTGCCAAAATACCCTGTCAATTTTGAATTATTTTAAAAGAAAGAGCACAGCATGAATGACAATATTTTTCTTGAAATTTATAAAGCTTGAGGCAATTAAACAAAGCCATTTTATCACAACTAAAAATGAGATAACCTCATACTTCTGAGAAGTAGAGATTATTGGTCCTGAAGGAAAGTTTAGTTGTTTGTAGAAGGTGGAGTTGAATATTAATTGGGACTGATGATTATAATTCAAATTTCCTTTTTCTCAAAAGTAACATATATTCTTAAAGAAGAAAAATAGAACTTTATACAGATTTAAATGTGTCTATAGGCTACAGCAAGCTCTTTTATTTAATCTGAATTATCAAAACATAAAATATCTTTGGATTATATATTCAGTGAGAAAAGTATGAAGTGAAATTCAACTAGGTTGGTATTTCAGACTGGGTTTTACTCTAACACTAGAAATCTGGAGTCTGTTTCAGCCTAGCAAGCCTTCATCGTTCGAGTACACTCAATGTGCACAAACCGTATGTTTGAGAAAGAGAAAACTATTTAATAGATTACACAGAGAAAAAAAAAAAAGGAATGGATAAAAGATATACCCAAGAACCAACCTCAATTATTTCCACTTAGCCTCAAGTAGCATTTAATCACATTCTTGTTTCTTACATGAATTTTCATCTTGACAATGACTCACACACGATATAAATGATGGTTTTCGTTTTTGCTTTTTTGTTGCTGAACTCTGACAGAAATCTCCCATGCACACCACTCCCTCGTGG
>NW_007730332.1:108482-110575 GCF_000696425.1 Galeopterus variegatus | reverse complement strand
CCCCTAATATTATCATAGAGCAAATGCTTCTTCTGTCATTCTGAAATGGGCTTTCTGAAGAGAGATGTTCTCTTCTTTTCTTTATCTCTGCTGGTGATTCTCCTTATGTCAATGCACTCCAGTGGCTGGCAGACCATCTGCGTGGTGGTTGTGGCATCTAGCTGCTTTTGCAGCAGCCATGGTTATAGCGGTGGCTGTGGTGGGCCACCCACATGGAAGTGATGTTTTAGACATGCTCCTTTGTGCTGGTGGTGTGCCTGGCTGTGAGGATTGTCTGGCCCCTGAATCTTTGCCTCAGGTCCCTGGGCGGGACCCAAGGCACTGGCACGGTGGACCTGGTTGTGGGAGGGGGATCCACTCCCTGGCTCCATCCCTTGGGCCACCAAGTGGGCCCCAAGGTACTGACACGGTGTGCCTGGTTGTGGGAGGGGGGTCCAGTCCCCTTCTCCATGACTCAGGTCCCTGGGTGGGCACTCAAGCACTGGTGCAGTGTGCCTGGTTGTGAGAGGGGGATCTGGACCACTTCTCAATGCTTCTGGTTCCCAGGTGGGGCCCTGAGGCCCTGGTATTGTGCCTGATTGTTGGAGGGGGGCCCAGTTCCCAGCTCCATATCTTGGGTACCCAGGCAGGACCCCAAGGGGCTGGAGGTTTGCCTGGTTGAGGGTGGGGGGTCTTGTCCCCTTGTCCATGCCTCAGGAACCCATGCAGGCCTTGAGGTTCTGGTGTGGTGTGCTTGGTTGAGGGAGGGTGGGGTCTGGTCCACTACTTCATGCCTTGGGTCCCCAGGAAGGCCCCATGGCACTGGCATGGTGTGCCTGGTTGTGGGTGAGGAGTCCAGTCCCCATCTCCCTGCTTTGGATCCCTGGGTGGGCCCCGAGGTGGTGCTACGGTTCCTCTTTTGGTCCCCATTTGGGCTCTGAGGCTCTGGCATGGTGCACCTAGTTGTGGGAGGGGGTCCAGTCCCCTTCTTCAGGCCTCAGGTCCCTAGATGGGCTCTGAGGCGCTGGTGCAGTGTGCCTTGTTGTGGGAGGGGTGTCCAGTCCCTGGCTCCATGCTCTGGGCTCCTGGGTGGCACCCTGGGGTTCTGCCAGTGTTTCTGGTTGTGGGCCGTTGGTCTGGTCCCTGGCTACATGTCTCAGGCTCCCAGGTGGGCTCTGAGGCCCTTGCAGTGTGCCTGAATGTGTGAGTCAGGTCTGGTCCCTGGTTCCAAGTCTTGTTTTCCTGGGCTGGCCCAGAGGCACTGGCAGTATGAATGGTCTTGGGCGGGGATCCAGTCCCCGGATCCATACCTTATGTCCCTTGGTGGGCCCCAAGGCGCTGGTGGTGTGCCTAGGCCGGAACTTATTTTTTGTCCTTTGCTTACTTCTAAAATGGGGAAACTTCATGTGGGAAGCAGTACTTGAGCTGTGTGGTTGAGCTAAATTGCTGCTTTGCTGCTGCTTCCCTAGGGAAGGCTTTTGGTGCAGCTCGGGGTTTAATGGTTGACCTTATAAGTACCTAGGCTCTCCAGAGATTCGGTGAAACTGGATTATGTAGAAACTCTGATCTGGGCTTGAGTTTTTTCATCAAACTGCACCCCATGCAATTCTGCATTCCTGAGCAGTCTCATCTGAGTGGTCCTGTGCTGATTGAGGGGGTGATCAGCTGTCCTTGCTGTGTCCCAGTGTTCTCCCAGTGGGCCCATCTCCCCCACCTCCTGTGCTCCAACCACTTCCCATGGGACAGGCCCTGTGTTGGTCCCCTGTGATGACTCACCAACCTCTGAGTGGCTCCCCTTTTTCAATTTTTCTGGTTCCTCACTCCTGCTTGAGTCCATGGGAACACTATTAGTGGTCTTACTGTCCTGGGGCCACCAGCTGTCCTGGGACCTCCAAGGCCCTCTACTCCCCTGGTGCCTCCAAATAACTCCATCTGAAGGGCATAGCTGAGGCTTCTGCCTGCTCCTGCTCCATATGCTGAGCGGCTTGAGCCTGAAAGTGGCTGTGGACCTAAACACTCAGAGCAGCTTTTTCTTTCTCTCATTATGGTTTCTCCCACCTTTATGAATTCTGTAGTTCTCTCCTCCTCTTCCCCTGAGCTCCAATGGCCCCAGC
>NW_007730332.1:104955-107646 GCF_000696425.1 Galeopterus variegatus | reverse complement strand
AATAACTCCATCTGAAGGGCATAGCTGAGGCTTCTGCCTGCTCCTGCTCCATATGCTGAGCGGCTTGAGCCTGAAAGTGGCTGTGGACCTAAACACTCAGAGCAGCTTTTTCTTTCTCTCATTATGGTTTCTCCCACCTTTATGAATTCTGTAGTTCTCTCCTCCTCTTCCCCTGAGCTCCAATGGCCCCAGCTTGGCTGATGTTACATTTTTATAGTTGTAAATTGGTTGATTCGTGGGAGTGAGTGACACTGTGGACTGTCTATTCCATCATCTTGAAGGAACTCTAGAAATTTGGGCTTTTTATTGCTAGTAGTATTTGGTTTTATGAATATATCACCATCTTTTGTGGATATCTGTGATGTTTCCAGCATTTGGAAACATTTTTAAGACTAATTTGAATATTTTGTAAACTTTTTTTTGTGTGTGTATGTGGCATAGGCTTTTTTATTTTTATGTAACTAGGAATGAAATTACTATTTCATTAGGTAGGTGTACGTTTAATTTTCTAAATAGTGGTTGAACTATTGCACAAAGTTTCACTCCCACAAACAATCTGTTATAGTATGGATTTCTTCCACATTCTTTCTAACATTTAACATTGTCTTTCTTGTGCATTCAAGTCATGCTGTTGGCTATGCAGGATTGCTCTATTATGGCTTTAATTCACATTTAAACAAGAAATGATATTTTTTACCTTTATATATACTTGTTGGCAATCTGGATATATTCTTCTAAGAAGTGTATGTTCAAGTTTTTGCTCACTTTGAATGGCTTATCTTTAAAAATTACACACACATGTAAAATATTCAGTTTTCATCTTAAAAATATTATATACATATGCTATAAATCTTATTCATATATATGTGTATATATTTATAAACAGTATTTTAAATATATATATAGTTTTTGTGAATTTTTTTTACTTGAAAATATACATTACAGAGTATTTTATTTCAGGATACATATTAATTTACTAACTACATAGGAGAATGTTTTCCTCATTAGCTCATCATTAACCTAACTACACCTTTATTGATGACAATTTTATTTTTATTTTATTTTATTATTTTTTTATTTTTGAAAAAATATTGTAACAGAGTTGATTGTACATTCCTGTGGGGTACAGCATTGAATATCATTACCTGTGTGGAATATATGATGCTCAAATCATGTGATAATTAGTTTATTCGACATTATACAGTGCAATAGTTTTTCAAGGGCCTTAACCAATTTTAGATTTCTAGTCTTTCCCTTTATTTTGTTGACTAAATAAGAGATCTGGTAGTATCGTATATCCACTTATTTCTGGCAGACATAAAGGTATTATCCTGGGTCATCGCCGATAAGGCCAGAGTTTACCGACTAGAGATCACTCCATCCCTCCCATGTTCACTGGTTATCTATTGTCTGCAGAAGGCATTTTCTCAGTGACAGGTTCACTGGCTTTTCGGTGTTTTCCACCAGTCCTCTCTGCTAATCCAGAACATATCTGAAGTAGGTTGTTGCCTCATGTTACCAAATGTTAAAAACGTTGAGGTTCCCAAAAGTGCAGATCCCCTTGTAATCTTCAGTGTACTGGTGTCATAACAGGTTCACAGAGAAATGAGAGTAATTTTCTACTCAAGCTTCATAACTAGTTTACAGTTCTTCTCTCAGAATCACAATTTTTCTTAGCTCTACATTCCCTGATCGATTTGATCTCTGACCTCATGCAAAAAATATCCCCCAAGGTCTATTCCCCTTATCATCAACTATGTGAATCTCATACCTAATGTTCATTCCTTTCAGTGTAGGAATCATAACAACGAGGTTTTAAAACATTTCCAGATTTTCATTTTCCATTTTAGAAATGCCTCCTAAGCAGTGAAGCAGTAAATGTTGTCATTTTTCTGTTATATGGCATTGTTTCACAATAGATAACATATGGAAATATCATAAAGAGTTTATTTTATTTCAAAGTCAGGCATTCACTATAGGCAATTGGCAAGATGTATGATTTCAAGTTTATCTGCATTTACGAATCTTTAGATGGGTAATTTCTAACATTCACATTCGGCTGCTACGACCAGCGAGAATTGAGGTTAAAGGTAGGTAAGGAGAAGTTTTTATTTTCCATGGAAGTTTTTTCTTTTTTGACAGGTTTACTTTGAAATCCAAGAGGTTACTCAATTTCTTAGGAAAAAAGGAAAAGGAATATTTCACAGATAGGTTAAGATAGCAGTCATATAGTACTTTTTTAACCCAGTGTGTTTTTTTTTTGTTTGTTTTGTTTTTAACTTTTTTCTTTCCTATGTCAGTTAGTGATTCCACAGTTAGAAAATAAATAAATAAATTTACCTTAAACTCTTTGGTTTTTCACTTATATATTATAGAATTAAAGGTGAAATGTGCCATCAGTACCTTTTAAGTTATTATGAAAATTCTCATTAAAATAAGTAATTCAATGCACTAAATGAAAGAAAAAACCTTATTAACAATACATTGGAGATACAAAATTCTGTACATTTGAGAAATATTGCATTAAGGCTAGCAGTAAAGACATGTAAGATTTAAACATTCATATTGGATAATAAAATATTTTGACTATTTTTTAAATCATATATATCAAATGTAGTTATGTACATGTTGTTCTGCAAGATAAGATGCTAACATAGATATGAGCATTTAACCAACAGAAATATACATGAA
>NW_007730332.1:102725-104800 GCF_000696425.1 Galeopterus variegatus | reverse complement strand
TATTGGATAATAAAATATTTTGACTATTTTTTAAATCATATATATCAAATGTAGTTATGTACATGTTGTTCTGCAAGATAAGATGCTAACATAGATATGAGCATTTAACCAACAGAAATATACATGAAATTAGGAAGTAAAATAAGTCTACATAGGTGAGGTCATAGTTTAGCTTGCTATTTATAACTCAGGAGTCATATTATATGGTATTTTATACAGAAACACTTTATACAGAAACAAGAGGGAGAAAAGTAAAGAGAAATGTGGAAGTAAGGTAGTTCAATTTTTGACATATTAAGATGCAAGTGTCTAAGGGACATGAATGTGGATATGTTCAGCAGATATTGCTGGCACTCGCATGAGAGGAGATCAAATCTACAAATTTAAATATAGAGGTGAAGAACCACAACAGAGAACATGGGATACATATTAGGATTTGGAGGCTGAACCAAAATCCAGATGACAAGAAGTTGGGAATTTCAAAATGAAAGTGATCATTATTTTCCTTTGCATCAGAGAGGTCTAGAAATTCAGTGCATTCATAGAGGCATTATGTTCCAATTAAAAAGTTATTAATTCTTTTGGAAAGAGTAGTTTCAGTGGAACAATGGGCACAGAGTTGCATGTATTGCAATCGATTATCAAGTAGACAGGAGGTAAGGAAATGTGGACTAAACATAAAAATCACTCTCACTTTTTTTCCTTTGGTCTCTTACCAGATTACTGTTATTTTGTAATAAATAAATAGATGATAAATAGATTGACAAATAAAAATTGAAAACACTAAATAAATTAATTTAATAATAATAAATTATTATGCTGACTTTTAGTCTGGGGACACAATAGGACCAACAAGAGCAGATGCTTACTATAATTATTTGTGGGACTGTAGGAGAAGGCACTGTTAGCATAATGTGTTGTATGTTTGTGACAGAATTACATTGTTTTGACTTCGCACAACAGCAATGATACAGGGTTGACAACCTGACATACTGTAGACTGAATGCAATGTATACAGTCTTGATAGAAACAATAAATTTGAATGTCATTTAAAAAAGTGTTAATTCTATGGTTTGCCACAGGCCACATAGCTCTCTATTATGTTATATCCAATTCATTCATACATTTACTTTTACTGCTTGATCCCTGTAGGTATTTGAGTCTGAGATGATGTAAAAAAGCAAAAACTCACACCACATATACACCTGCATCTAACACCAAAGGCTACTGTAGCTATCCTGGGATTCTCAAAATAAAATCCTGCTTTATTATCTCTGACTATATTTTCCCAAGTTCTCTACAGCTCGGATCACTAATCAATCCACCTGAAAACACACACCCACTGCTGCCAAGTCAACATGTACATTATGCAGACAATATTATCAAATAACCAAAGGCCCTCATCCAGTGTGCCTTAATATGATGTAATAGCCTTAAATTCAGAAACCAGAGTCTCATTAATGACCCATTCTAAGTAAGCTGTAGCTAAAGTGAAAGGTCCTACACTGCTTACACTGAAAGAGTTCAGAAGTAGCTCATATTTCTTTTGTCAACCATTATGTATTATTCTCCATAATTATAAAATTAATATGTTCATGTTTAGTCAGCTTGAAAAGCAGTAAAAATACAAAAAATACAGTATTCACCACTCATATACTTTCATCATCTAGAGCTGATTCCAATAGAAGCGGATAAAATTAGGTTTCAAACTATTGTATTAGAATAGTAGGAATATACCTGAAGTGAATGTAGACCCATAAAAATTATAAGTATATTGTTTCAGAAGTCTGGTTAAGATGGGAAGATGATCTCATGGAGGTTGGTAACGGTTGAGCAGAAAGTTCCTTATTTAACAAGATTATAGGGAGAAGTGGTGAGTATGCTTGCATTTTAATGGATGAAAGTAGCTCACTTGGAATCTTACATGTGTGGTGTATGCAGCATGTGTAACACCTACTCAGCATAAATTGATAATCCCTCCTAATGGTAATGGGTTATTATAATTAGAATAGTATGGGGCCGGCCTGGTGGCGCACTGGATAAGTGCACCGCTTGGGAAGCGCGGCGGCGCTCCC
>NW_007730332.1:99180-102050 GCF_000696425.1 Galeopterus variegatus | reverse complement strand
AAAAAAAAAAAAAAAAAAAAAATTAGAAAAGTAACAATAATTTAGGTAAATAATGAAGACAAATTGGGCTTCACATATTGTAGCTAGCTCCATTGTAGCTAGGAATATATATATTCCTTTTATTGTTATTGAATATATATTCCTATTTATTGTTGCTCTTTCATTATATGGTTATACTTATTTATAGGATATAAGAATAAGAAGTATCATAAGATATATATATAGAGAGAGATATAGATATCTACATATATCCTATTGGTTTTATTTCTCTGAAGAACACGGATTAACAAAGGACTTAAGCTTTTTTTGTGTGTGTGTGTGTGTCCTTTTTGAGACCGGCCACACCACGCTCAGCCAGTGAGCGCTGTGAGCGCACCGGTCATCCCTGTATAGGATCCGAACCCGCGGCGGGAGCGCCAGCGCCGCACTCTCCCGAGTGCGCCACGGGCTCGGCCCTTAAGCTATTTTTAACTTTTTACTATTCTGAATAAATTTTCTGTGAATATTTGTATAAACCTCTTTGTGTTGGCATGTGGGTTTATTTCTCTTGTGTAAATACCTAGGAGTAAAATGATTGGGTTATATGGTAGATTTATATTTATTTTTTGTTTATTTTACTTTATTTTAACTTCTCAATATACATTGTAGTCAATTTTCATGACCCTTTACCCATTCCTCTTCCCACCTCCCTCTCTCCCCTTATAGATGTATTTAATTTTTTAAGAAACTCCCAAAGATGTTTGCAAAATAGTTGCACTATTTAAAATTCCTCCAGGAATTTCATAAAGTTTCTCTTGCTTTATATACTTGCATGTATGTATGTATGCATTTATTAATGATTTGTTCCTTTTTTTTTTTTTTTTTACCTGATTCAAAATAAATAAAAGCTCATTTTATGAAAAGATGTTATAGAAAAAACAGTAGAAAGATAATGGTATATTTTCACTGGTCTTTGCTTAGATTAAATTACTTATTCCCTATTTAATAATTGTAGCATTATTAATTTATCGGTAAGGATTTATTTTAGTACATAAACTCAGTCCTTGCATATTCAGAACATGGAAAATTAACACTTTATGTGATTTAATGTTCATTATTCCTGAGATATCTAATATCATTTATCAGAGAGTGGGATTCTTCTTTTTAAAATATTTTTGATTATCCTTTCATTAACAAAGGTAATTATCCTTTTAGAGTAAAATAATATATTCAAAAATATATATACCTGTATATTGAAGTGGGGATTATTGAAAAGGAAGGATTTGATTAAAGGCAAAAAGACCACAGTTCTCAAAGTGTACACTTTGACAGCCACAAATAGTTATTGAATTATGTAAACATGAAATGTTCCCAAAATAAAAACAGATACTTAAACCTAACATAATATTAAAACTGTTAAAGCTTATAGACAATATTTTAGTAAGTGATAAAAAACAAACAAAAAACAAAACCAAAACACAACAACAAAAAAAAACCCTCTGACACTAGAAGTTCGTTAAAATTATGATGTAATAAATGTGCTAGAGCATTTAAAATGGAAATTATGTTCTTGGCGATGTTGTCAAAGATAAGTTGGCTGTAAGTACATGGGTTCATTTCAGGTTTCTCTATTCTATTCCGCTGGTCTGAATGTCTTTTTTTTTTATCCAAGTACCATACTGTTTTGGTTACTATAGCTTTGCAGTATAATTTGAGGTCAAGTAGTGTAATAATTTTAGCTTTATTTATTTATTTATTTATTTGCTCAAGATTGCATTGGCTATTTAGGGTCATTTGTTGTTCTATATGAATGTTAGAATTTTATTTTATTTTTTTTCTATTTCTGTGAAGAATGTCATTGGTATTTTGATGGGAATTTCATTGAATCTGTATGTAACTTTGGCCATTTTCACAATATCAATTCTTCCAAATAAGAACATGAATACCTTTTCATCTTTTTGTGTCCTCTTTAATTTCTTTTAGCAGTGATTTGTAGTTTTCATCGTAGCGATCTTTCACTTCCTCAGTTAGATTTACTCCTAAGTATTTCTTCTTTTTTTTTTTGGTGAGTATTGTACATGGGCTAGCTTTCTTGATTTCTTTTTCTGCTAGTTCCTTGTTGGAGTATAAAAACACTACTCATTTTTTTGTATGTTGATTTTGTATCTTACAATTTAGTGAAATCATTAACCAGCTCTAAGTGATTATTGGTAGAGTCTGTAGGCTTTTCTGTATATAGGATTATATCAGTTTAAACAGGGACACTTTGACAATTCTTTTACAATTCGGATGCCCTTTATTTCTTTCCCTTGTCCAGTTGCTCTGGCTAGTACTTTTGATACTATGTTAAACAGGAGTGGTGAGAGTAGGCAACCTTGTCTTTTTCCTGTCCTTCAGGTTAAGGCTTTCAGCTTTTCCCTGTTCAGTATAATATTGGCAGATGGTTTGTCATGTATGACTTTTATTGTGTTGATATACTTTCCTATTTTGCTGAGAGTCTTCATCTCATAGGGATGTTGAATTTCATCAAATTCTTTTTCTGTATTTATTTGGATACTCATAATCATATGGTTTTGTCCTTGATTTTGTTGAGGTGACATATCACATTTATTGAGTTGCATATGTTGAATCATTCCTTGCATCCCTGGGATTAATCCCAGTTGATCGTGCTGTGTATTTTTTTTTTTTTTTTTTGATGTGTTGCTGTATTCTGTTTGCTAATATTTTATTCAGGATTTTTTTTTTGGTCTATGTTTATCAAATATATTGACCTGTAGTTTTCTTGTTTTGATGTATATATTTTTGGCTTTGCTATTAGAGTGATGCTGGCATGATAGGATGAGTTTGTGACAATGGCCTCTGTTTTAATTTTTTTGGAATATTTTGAAGAC
>NW_007730332.1:85130-97910 GCF_000696425.1 Galeopterus variegatus | reverse complement strand
TTACTTTGTTTTAGTTCCCAATTACGAGGGGGACATGCAGTATTTCTCTTTCTGTGCCTGGCTTATTTCACTTAACATAATTTTCTTTAGGTTCATCCACGTTGCTGCAAATGGCAGAATTTCATATTTTTTTTAGGGTAGAGTAGTATTTCATTGTGTATATATAACACATTTCTCTTATCCAGTCATGTGATGATGGACATTTAGGTTGGTTCTAACTCTTGGATATTGTAAATAGAGCAGCTATAAATGTAGGAATGCAGGTATTCCTTCAACAGAAACATGAAAAAATGCTCAGCATCACTCAGCATCAGAGAAATGCAAATCAAAACCACATTGAGATATTATCTTACCCAGTTAGACTGGCTATTATCAACAAGACAGAGAATAACAAATGCTGGTGAGGATGCAGAAAAAGGGGAACCCTCCTACTGGTGGGACTGTAAGTTAGTGAAGCCATTATGGAAAATAATATGGAGGTTCTTCAAACAACTACGGATAGAACTGCCATATGACCCAGCAATTCCACTGCTGGGTATATACACAGGGAATGGAAATCATCATGTTGAAGGAGTACCTGCATTCTCATTTTATTGCAGCTCTATTTACAATAGCCAAGAGATGGAACCAACCTAAATGTCCATCATCACATGACTGGATACAAAAAATATGGTATATATTCATGATGGAATACCACTCTGTCCTAAAAAAAATGAAATTCTCCCATTTTCAGCAACATGGGTGAACTTAGAGAAAATTATGTTAAGTGAAATAAGCCAGGCACAGAAAGATAATTACTGCATGTCCCTATTCATAAGAGTGAAAAGAAAAAAAAAAAAAAGACAAATAAAATTTAAAAAGAAATAAAGATAGAGCTATCACTATTATACATTGAAAATTCAAAAGGAGAAAACAGAATTGAGGTAAGAAGGATTGAGAAGGGGGGTTTAGTGAGAAATTGGTAAAGGCCACAATTAATGATTATATTGTATAATGTTGAACATAATAATTATCCTGATATAAGCATCACGTATTGAACACAGGTATTGATATTCACTTTAGTACCTTATAGATATGTATAATCAATTAAGATTCAATATTTTTTTTAAATGAAATAAAGTAGAAAATATACATAAAGTAGATATCAAAATAAAAATAAAAAATACAAAAATATGAATTATAATATCTCAAAAAGTTTTAAGAAAAATAAATGTTAACCCTGACAGCAGAAAGATAAAAGTTAATGAATTTAAGAAATAGAGTATAACTTATAGATACATTTTAAAAGCTAGTTATGTAAAAAAATCAAAATAATTACATGTATTAGATAATTTAATCTAGAATAAAATAACCAACAATTGAACAAAATTAAAAACATTTTCATACCTCTTTGCAAATGAATTTGTAAAGCTCAAGTAAGTGAATTTTATTTTTTGGAAATTTAAAAAAATGCAACTCACTGTGTTAACTTCAGAAGAAATCTACCTATAATTTATTAAGTAGAGGACATAATTACAAAGTTCCCACAGAATAATACTTTCATCCAGATTTTTTCACACAAAAAGTCTATTAAATCTTAAAGAAATGATGTGTTCAGTTCAACTTAAACCATTTCTTAGCACTAAAATAAAATGAAAACTTATCATTGTATGAAGCTCATGAATATTGATCCCCTGAATAGAGATTGTCATAACAACACAATTACAGATAAATTTTACTTATGACTAATGATGCAAAAATCTTATATATATTATGTTAGAAATGCATGGGGAAGGTATTATATTTAGATATCCATTTAAACGCTTATAATATTGATGGGTTAAGTGTAAAAGTCACATGATGAACTTCCTAGGTGCACAGAAGAAAGTAGCAGAAATACAACACCCATTATACACTTTTAAATATTACATAAAAAATGAATTGTTTGATATTTTCTGGAAATATGTGTATATTAAGTAAGAGAGAGAAATAGTGTTCTTACATGTACATCACAAAAGTCAGCTTCTTACTTAAGGAGAAATTTAGGGACATAACAATAAGAAACTGTTTTCACTGCCTTGGAATATTTGTGTAGAATTATTAGCCATTGCAATTTTATGAGAGTAAACAATTACAAGCACAAAATACAGAAAGGTAAGAAGTTAAAATATAGCTATACAGAGGTCACATAAGTTAGAAAAATTATAAAATTCAATAAAGATCTTATAAAACCAGTAAGAGAATTTGAAAAATACAGCATGCTATAGAATTAACATTTAAAAATTAATTGTCCTTACATGTGAAATTAAATATCTCAGGAAATCTAAAAGAGGAAATTTCCCACTTATGTTAGCTAAGAAGAACAATAACTAAGAAAAACTTAAAAAATAAAATTTAAATTCTGTATGAAAAAAACTATTCTTCTAAAGAAAGCAAAAGAAGGTTTGAACTCATGGAAAGCATATTTTTGTTTAGAAAAACTTACCAACGTCAAATTGGCAGTTTTTCTTATGTTAGCATTTAAACCTTGTAACGCCAAGGTCAAGGGTTCAGTTCCCAATACTGTCCAGCTACCAAAAAAAAAAAAAAAAAAAAAAAAAAAAAAAAAAAAAAAAAGTAAATAATAAAATTAGTTTATTTTTCTATAAATATTATAATTTTAAAAACTAAATGAATTCTTTAAAAAAACATTTGTATACACCAGTAATTAAGAAATAGTCTCATTTGAATACAGATATTTTGTATTGAATATAATAATTTAGTTGATTCTGCAAGGTATTTAGAAAAACAAACCAATAATTTAGGTAATTTTGAAATGTATGTATGTATTTATTTGATTTATTTATTTTTATTGAAACAGTTGATTGTACATATCTGTGGAGCACAAAGTTGAATATTAATACTTGTGGGCAATATGTGATGCTAAAATCAGGATAATTGGTATATCCAGTATTAGGCAGTTCAATTGTTTTTTGTGTTAGAACAACAAAGAATCAAGTAATATTTTGTAATGAATATGGCATTTAGTATATGATAAAGGCACATCTCACATTAGTGTGAAAATAACACTATATTTATTTGATAGCCACATAGAAAAACACAGAAGTGGTTTCATCCTTTACACATACTCTTGGATAATTTTCAAACACATCAGAGTTGCAAATGCATCTACTATTAAATATATCTAGAACAACAGAATATGTAGCTGAGTATATCATTTGCCTATTTACTCACTCACAGATTATTTGTACCTTTGGGCATTATTTTAAATAAAATTGTGTTGAAGAAAGACTTTCAGGGGTGATGCAGTAGTTTAATGATGTCTTTTAGGACTCAGTCTCTTCCTCACGGCTGCTGCAGCTCTAGAAAATATGTTCATTTTCCAGGCAAGGAAAAAAGGCTTATCTTCTGAAAGATTTTTTTTTTCTTTTTTTTAAAGTCAGGAATAGAAACAGCCTCTGATGAATTCAGTTGCACCCAGTTGGCCAGAACTATGTCACATAGTTACCCCTAACTGGGAGGTGTCTCCTTTCCTAAACAATATCAGGTTGCCATTAGTAGGCAGAAATGCATACTGGATAGGATACTGGATATGGATATTTCCAATTTTAAGAACTTCATATATGAAATTCCTTGTTTTAAAATTTGATCTGAGTTAACAATATTCAATATTTGATAGCAAGTAGTAAAAAAAAAATAATTGAACCATATATTTGGCACAGTTGTAATGTTATATTTATGGTCAATCAGGTAATCTAAATTGAGTTGATCATGACCGATTGAATACAGATTAAAGATTCACTGAAAAAAGAGATAACAGGGTTCTCATGACATGTTGTTTACCCCTGAGTTTTTGAAAAAATTGTGATAGATAAAATATTTTTTACATGAGAATCTCTATATTTTATGCTATTTTGCAAATTATTTTATATCATATGGGCCTACAATTGCTTTTTCTGTACATTTAATACAAAATTAAAAAAAAATTAAATTTTAATCAAGGCACAATTCAAAATATGTATATCTGCTTAAAGAGATTAAATATATATTTGCTTCATTTTTTTCTTCCATTATTTTATTTAATTGTTCTGGCTTATAGATACAGATCACCTACTGAGTCTTGTCTTTATTCTTTGTTTTCTCCCATTTCCTTATACAGTTTTAATTTGCTTCATGGTTATTCCTGTTATTTAAGTAATTTAGTGTGTAAAGATTTATGGCAGTTATATTTGCATTGTAGAATCTGTTACAGAACATTAGAAAGTGTAAGTTTTTTATATTCTGATGTTCTTTCCTTCAACCGTCATATGAAATTAATAACTTGGCTCTCTTTTCTTATACTACCATTTTTATCTATTTTATTTATCCCTTTACTTTTTCAGTATATACATAAAGAATATATGAATACTGGATTTTTTTCTTTGTACCTAGGTGGATGTATTTCATCAAAAATTATTTCTTTAACATGCATATTTAGTATTATTACTATCATCTTATTTTATTCCTTTTTTTTTTTTTTTCTTGGATTGTTACTTTTGATATGTCCTTCATATTCTATCTTTGGGCATATGTTCTGGGTTACCTCCCTGTCTTTCTTATCCCACTTCCCAATCACTATGGCCCATTATGTTTTTCCCCTTCAGTCATTCATTTTTTAGGAGAGTTATCGGTGTCTATTTTGCTGCTTTTCTGTTTCCTAATGGCTTTGGAAAGTAGGGCTCAGCTGGCTCTTGGTAATATAAATTTTTGGATTTGCTTTCTACATTTTTTCAGTTATTGAGTGGAAAGTACTGTGCAAGGATTTATTCCATTCTATAAACGGGTACTGGATAATCCCTCAGTTCAGAATGGACTCTTGAGCCTCTGCCAATGCTAGTGGCAATTTGATATTTATATCCTTCCATTGCCAACATGTAACCAGAAACTGCTCTTCTGTTCTCACTCACCACAGTAGGAATGACAAATAAGGGAAAACAAAAAATACTGTTTTGGTAACAGAGGAGGACAATTACATGGAGATTTTTGTGCATTTTCTTTTAAGGTAGTATTTTCATTAGGACTTTTGATCCTTTTGTTTATTTTTATTTTTGTTTTATCAATATTCCATATCATTATTTTATTAGGGAACATATGAGTACGCTGTTATTACAACGAAAATGCTTCCAAATATCAGTTGACTAACACAGCAAACTTTATTTTCCTGTTTATGTCACAGTTTGCTGCAGATTGGTGTCTTACCCACTGTGACCTGGGAATCAGACTCATGCCATTGTGTAGATGTAGGTCTGAAACATCCATTTCCAAGTTCCCTGCTTAGGAGCAAAGAAGGCTGGAGATGTTGTGTCAAGACTTAGGGCCAAACCTGGAAGTGTTCTATATTCCCGTACTCATGTTCTGCTAGTCAGAATTCGATCATATGGTCCCTGATCTAACTCTGAGAAAGATTTAGACGGACATCTTTCTGTGTGTCCAAGAAGATAGTGCTTTGAATACATCTTATCTTTAATAGAGCATTTTTGGTCACAATCATTTTATTTTACTTTCACACATAGAATATTCTTACCTGTCCTTGAGAGAGACAATATAAGGTCCCATATGGTCACTGATCGTGGCTCAGAGTCCACGTTGTCTAGGTGCCATCAGGTCCAGATGAGACTCTCTTTAGTCGGGAGACCTGCAAATCTCAAAGGCAGATAATCTGCCCCTCGCAAAGAAAAACACTCAGCATTCAATGATGGAAAAGACCTAAAATACACACAATAACTGCTCCCATTCAGAAAGGGAAGGATTGGGAGCCTTATAACACTGACAAGGCAACAATTTAAATCCCACAGGGAAGAGATTTTAATTACATTCCCAGGCACACACAAACTGGGGGTTAAAGGAAATACTTGGTCAAACTGATTCTGTCCACTGGATGGAACTCATCATCGTGGTTTGGGAACTCTGGCTCTGACCACTGAGAACTCCGTGTTCATACTGTCCTTGACTACTTCTGAACTGGAGGATGGAGACCACATACTCCTTGAGGGGTCTACAATGAACCTTTCCTCACTTAAAAGATTAGGGCCTGTGAAGGTTAATTCTAGGTGTCAATCTGATTAGATAAAGGAATGCCAAGAAACCTGGTAAACCTATCTTTCTAGGTGTGTCCATAAGAGTGTTTCCAGCAAAGATTAGTACGAGAACCTGAGTGCACTGTGTGGGAAAGACCCTCCCTCGACATGGGCAGGAACCATCCAATCTGCTGGGGACCTGGAGAGAACAAAAAAGGAAAAAGGTGAATCTCTCTCTATCCTCTATATCCGCTGGAGCTGGGATACACTCTTCTCTCCTGTCTGGGGACATCAGAGCTCAAGACTCTTCAGCTTTTGGGTTCCAGGGCTTAGGCCAAAGATACCATCAGCTTCCCTGGTTTTGAGGCCTTCAGACTTGGACTGAGCCACACTATCAGCATCCAGTTTGCAGATGGCCTGTTGTGGGATTTTTCTTCACAATCTTGTGAGCTTTCTCTCCTAATAAATCCTCTCTCATATATTTAAAACATATCTTATTGATTCTGTCTCTCTGGAGAACCCTGACTAATACAGGACCTAAGGCTTTTTCTTAGGTCTTAAATATTTAAAGACTTTTATAGACTAATGAGGCAGGACAGTTCTCCAGGTGGCCTTGGACTATCCCAATTCTTCCCCCTTTCTTGCTTATAGTTCTCAAGAATAATTGTAAAATATGCTGGGAACACAACATTCTGAGGTAGAGAGGGACCGGCTTGAATAGCCCAGGCTATATTCTAGTCCTTGCTAAAAACAGGATGTCTTTCAATGCTTTAGCCCAGCTGCTCACATTGCACCCTGGTGTATAAATCCCAGGGCAGTCTGCTTTCTGAGGGCTGTCAGCTGTAGTGCAAGTGCGGCACACTCAGATACGACTCCATCTGTCCAGGACCACCTTCTGAACCTTGGGGTATCAGCTGCAGTAAGTCCTAGGCTTCTGTTGTCCTGGACTGCTTATCTGTAAATAATAAACACATTTCTTGTACCTTGTGTTGGGGGGGGGTGTTCTATCTCACTGCAGCACTCACAGAAATAGGTAACTAGTGCACAGTGAGCCTGCTTCACAAATGGTTTCTTTAGTAACTTTCCAAAAGTAAATAAGTGTATGATCTATTTGCTTCTGCCTCCTAACATTCTTTTTTGAATATAGTTGTCAAGTATATTTTACTTTCCTGATTTCCGGCCCCATACCTCTAATTATCTGACTAGCTGCTCCTTTAAAGCTATCTGGGGAAAAATAAATAAATAAATAGATGGGAGGGCCATCTTAAACCTGATCTTTTTCCTAGGTCACTTCATTAAACCAAGATTCTTTTCTTCCCCCTTTCTTGCTTATAGTTCTCAAGAATAATTGTAAAATATGCTGGGAACACAACATTCTGAGGTAGAGAGGGACTGGCTTGAATAGCCCAGGCTATATTGTAGTCCTTGCTAAAAACAGGATGACTTTCAATGCTTTAGCCCAGCTGCTCACATTGCACCCTGGTGTATAAATCCCAGGGCAGTCTGCTTTCTGAGGGCTGTCAGCTGTAGTGCAAGTGCGGCACACTCAGATACGACTCCATCTGTCCAGGACCACCTTCTGAACCTTGGGGTATCAGCTGCAGTAAGTCCTAGGCTTCTGTTGTCCTGGACTGCCTATCTGTAAATAATAAACACATTTCATGTAACTTGTGTTGGGGGGGGGGGTGTTCTATCTCACCACAGCACTCACAGAAATA
The DNA here is from genome assembly GCF_000696425.1 of Galeopterus variegatus. Taxonomy (NCBI): domain Eukaryota; kingdom Metazoa; phylum Chordata; class Mammalia; order Dermoptera; family Cynocephalidae; genus Galeopterus; species Galeopterus variegatus. Next base: position 90,157 of record NW_007730332.1, on the reverse strand, counting down.
GGTAACTAGTTCACAGTGAGCCTGCTTCACAAATGTTTTCTTTAGTAACTTTCCAAAAGTAAATAAGTGTATGATCTATTTGCTTCTGCCTCCTAACATTCTTTTTGAATATAGTTGTCAAGTATATTTTACTTTCCTGATTTCTGGCCCCATACCTCTAATTATCTGACTAGCTGCTCCTTTAAAGCTATCTGGGGAAAAATAAATAGATGGGAGGGCCATCTTAAACCTGATCTTTTTCCTAGGTCACTTCATTAAACCAAGATTCTTTTAATGGCCTCTTCTCTGTAAAACATTTATAAAATTTCATTTCAGAAATATTCTCTCCCACACTTTAAAGGCATTAAATTTCTGGAGTTTCTCTAATTCTTCTCACATCTTTAAAAATCTGTCAGTAGCTACAAACACACACTACTATCTTCTGTAATTCTTTGTTTTGTAAGCATGAAGTCTGCCTCCCAATTTAAAGTGGGTGGCTTTTGTATTGTCAGTCTCTTATATCTGTTGACGTGTAGCTGCTCTTATAATTGTTATAGTGCTACGTGAGACATGAGAAATAGTGGTTTGAGATGTAATTTAGATTTTTAATAGTGTAGCTTCTCACTTCTGTATTGATTCATCTCATGAATAGAATAGACTAGAGTATCCTATGGTTATAAATTGCCAAAAGCTTGTGCCTTAATTCATTAATGTTTTATTTATTAATCAGCTCATTGATTTCCACAGCTTTTCCCCATTAAACAAGGATTCTGCAACTTCTTCCCTTTTTATATGCCATCTAATCCAGGGCTTCCAGAAAATCATGGAAGGGAAAAAGGGAGTAGAAGCAGCACACAGAATGTTTTAAAGGTCCACCTGGAAGTGGATTGCTTCACCTTTCTCAATATTCCATTGCTAAGAACTTAGTTGCATAAGCTGTAAACTTACGTTAAGGGAGCCTTAGGAATGTGGTCTTCTGTTGGGTCTTAAAAACTAACGCCACCTTAAGTGACATTACAAGTGGTGCCCTTATGGGCCCACAAGGGCGTATTAACGTGGCAGCCTAAGACGGCACCGGGAGGAAGTAGGGTGGGGTGTCTGCAGGAACCTTGCCTAAGCCCTTATTGGCCAAATACGTGCTTCTGCGCTCTGCGTGGTTGCAATAGCTAGGCATTGAGACAGGATGCATGCCCTTGACCTTTAAGCTGATTGGATTATGTTAAAACCTCCCCTCCCTATCTGCCTATAAAAGCAAGTGCTTGTGTGATAATAAACGGAACTGCCTCAACAGAACCCCCGCCGCATCTGAGTGTCCTTTAACAGGGCTGGTTTGGGGCCGGTGGTGTGCACACCTCTCTTCACGGCTCTCTTCCCCTGTCTCCTTCCAAAGGGGACAGGAGGGAAAGAGTAATCCGGGCTGTTCACTCGCCCACCGAAAGGAACAGAACGAGGCTAGGGCTGGGTCGGCCAGTGGCGGACCCGACAGTCTTTCTGAGCACCAAACTTGCTTGTTTGTGCAGTCAATTGTCATCAGATGATCATAATAATTTTTTCCCTTTTTTTTTCTTATGGAAAAACCAAAAAAGAAAAAAAAAAGACATCCTGTATATTTATTTTTAACTTTTCAGTGGTCACTAGTGATCCATGTATGAGTTGAGTTTCCTATTGTTTAAATAAATTATATATCTGTTCCTAGACCAACTACCCATATCCCCTCACTCAGCATTCCCTTAAATGTGTGACAGTTTTTTACAATTTTTATTTATTTTTTTCTTTCCTTTGGTTTCCCATTCATATCTCTGTCCTTTACCTCACATTGCCTTAGTAAGGATAGGTAAGATCAGGGCATAAACTTTATCTTAAAGAGAATGAATTAAGTCATTACTTTGCAAGTTCTAAATAATCATTCAATCTTTACCTGTTGATGGAGTTTGGATGTGTTGTCCCCTCCAAAACGCATGTGGAAATTTCATCTTCAGTGTGGCAGTGTTGGAAACTGATTGAGTCATGTGGGTGGATCCCCCATGAATGGATTAATGCTCTCTCTGGGGGATTAAGGAGTGAGTTCTCGCTCTATTAGTTCCCACGAGAGCTCATTGCTTAAAAAGACCCTGGCACCTACTCTCTCTCTCTTGCTTCCTCTCTTGCTGTGTGATCGGCTTGTACCCACTGGCTGCCTGCCACTTTCCACCATTAGTAGAAGCAGCCTGAGGCCCATGCCAGATGCAGCTGTCCCAGAATTGTAAGCCAAATAAACATCTTTTCCTTATGAATTACCCAGTCACAAGTATTTCTGTTATAAAAACACAAAATGGACTAAAACACCTGTGTTAGAAAAGACAAAATATAAAATAAAAAACACAAAGTGAAAACAAAAATTAAATCATTTATTTCTCTATTTAATCAAACATTTTACATTTTTTATCTCCTTGTGACAATTTCAAGGTATAAATGTATTTTGCTATACATCAATAATAAAACTTACCCAAAAACATATTCAGTTTTTCTCTTACTGGATACTTCAGTTAACTGTTCTCAAAAATGTTTTTAAGTACATGGGCCTAAGTCAATGACATTCATTCTGTAAAAGTTAACCTTGCAGGTTGAAAAATATGATTTCCATAACTAATTAACCCTGGTCAGTTCAGAAGTGTGGTCATTTTAATTAGCTATCTGAGATAATGACTTCCTGCTCTTTTTGTTAGTTCCAAGATATCCCACAACTTCCAAGACTTGTTATCTAAATAAAAGGGAAAAAAAAAAAAATCCACTATATCTGTAAGAATTTCCACTTTTCTTCTTGTCTTTAAGATTCTAACTGAAGATAGTAACACAGTAAAGAAAAGATTCTTTGAAAGTTAATGAATATTTTTTTCTATAACTATTCTACTAGAAAATCTTATCACTGTTCAACAATCTTATCACATAAGGTAACACATTAAACTTTAAAACAAGATTGATTTGTCATAGACTTAATGGCAACATCTTTATGCGAAGTTTTACTGTCTATTAGGTCCAAGGTGAGAGGAAAAGATCACCTTCCTCTGTGAATCTGGAATATATTTCTTATTTAGATATTTTTTTCTTTATCTAGGACATGAAAAAAATTGTTATCTTTTGGGTAAAAAATTGAACAATACCAAAATATTTCATTTTCTTTCCTTGGCAATGCGGCCTATAATTCTCTATTGCTATTCCAGTTAAAGTGATATAAGCCACATCTATTAATTTGATTTGATTGCCATAACTGGAACAGTAAATACAAGGATTCTTATTCATTTTATTATCAATTGTTCATATAAATATATGAACAAATTTATCTGAATAATATTCAAATTATCATCTAGATTTCACCTCTTATTTAGTCTTGTTCTCACAATGCAATTGACACATTGCAAGCTCTTTTGGAAAAGACATTAATGAAACGTAACTTAAAATGGGGCATTGAAATTGCTTTAAGGTCTCACCAGACGAGGCCTTGGTGAGACCTTATACCTGACTCATAGACATGGACTCGTCATAGTTCATGTGCCCTCCCTCCTGCTTTTCATTTCCCATGTTCCATTCCCTCATCCTCCTCTGTAAAAAAACCCTCAGTAAACCTGAATCTTTGAGAAGGCTTTAGCTTAGCCATTCTCCTTAAGGTTTATGGAGAGATGGGTTAGCCTACCATCTCTCCTCAGGTCACTGGTATTCTGGAATAAAAGCTGACTTCCATTTGCCAAGTCTAGTTATATAGTTTGAAAAGCCCAGTGAAAACTAAAAATTTAAGTCCCCTTTAATAAGCCAGAATATAGCAGAAAAAAAAGTGTATTAAATGTACTAAAATATAAAACTTTTAAATTTATTCTATGGTCTTTCTCATCTTATAATGGTAATTTTTATTAGCCATCAATATTATTCTAAATAAAAAAATAATAAATTTAAAATGACAACCAAGAATTCTGCTATTCACTTTCATATTTTCAATGTCAGTTTAAATGCAAAGGGCTAACTCCAAGAACAGTAGGAATACTGCAACTGTCTTAACTGTTTTTTTATTTCATTTCTTGATATGTGTACATTCTACTAGAACTTTCTACATTTGGCTTACTGGTAAGTAAGAAAAGACTGAAAGGAAAAATAACTAAGAGTTTCTCTACCCTCTTTTTGTTCATTCTTTTCTGCTTAAGTGTTTGGTAGTAAAGAGCTGTGGCAAGTGTAAGGAAGAACACGTTTCCTTGGCCCAGTGTATTTCAGAAGTCCATTGCCTTCTTCCTCTGCCTGAAGCAAATTCTTGTTTCAATGGAAAGCTTAGTTTCTCAAAGCTGTCAGCACCTGGCTTACTCAACCGTAAACCTAACACACTTACCTGGTGCTTGCCTTGAGTCTTCCTGAGCTCCTATGGATCTTGGGTCCTCCACAATTATGTACTGTACTCATGAGACATAACAAATGCTGTACACGGTGTGTTGGACAGGCATGTTGCATGTTTCCCATCTACTCACTGGGCATGAGCCACTGTCCCACTGGACTTCACTTATGGAACACAAATTCGAAGATCAACTTAATAATTTTCAATAGAATCACAATAGAGCTTCTTCTCAGTACAACTCAATAGGGAGCTTCTTCTCAGTACAACTGTACAGGTTACATATGCCTGAAGCAGGTCCTGAGTAGAAGAGTTTAAACATAACTTGTGGGCCGACCCGGTGGCGCACTGCTGCAGTGCGCCGCTTGGGAGTGTGGCGGCGCTCCCGCCGAGGGTTTGGATCCCACATACAGACCGGTTCCCGCTTGCTGGCTGAGCGAGGTGCGGGCGCGGCACCGAGGGTTGCGATCCTGTTGCCGGTCCGGTCTGGTGCGGGCGCAACGCTGAGGGTTGCGATCCATTGCCGGACACGAAAAAGGAAAAAAAAAGGAAAAAAAAAAAAAAAAAAAACATAACTTGTGACCAATTTACCTCCATGGTAGTATGATTGAGTTTGCTTTTTCAGTTCTACTAGGAACTACCTCAAGTAGTGATAGTAAAACAGCACCAAATTCCTCTGAATAAGTTTAAGAGGAAA
>NW_007730332.1:65950-85120 GCF_000696425.1 Galeopterus variegatus | reverse complement strand
TGATTTGAGTCATGGGGGCAGATCCCTCATGAATGGATTAATGCTCTCCCTGGGGGAGGAGTAATGAGTGATTTCTCACTCTAATAAGTTCCTGCAAGAGCAGGTTGTTTAAATGACCCTGGCACTTCCTCTCTCCCTCTCTTGCTTCCTCTCACCATGTGATTTGCTTGTACCCACCAACTGCCTGCCACTTTCCACCATGAGTAGAAGCAGCCTGAGGCCCATGCCAGATGCAGCTGTCCCAGAATCGTAAGCCAAATAAACCTCTGTTCTTTATAAATTACCCAGTCTCAGATATTCCTGTTATAGCAACACAAAATGGACTAATATACTCTGCTTCCACCATCTTGCAATGTGAGACCCCTGGGTCACTGTGGCCACCACCAGATGGACTTTGGACTTCCAAGTCTCAGAAACTATAAGGAATAAATTTCTTTTTCTTTATAAATTACCTGGTTCCAGGTATTTTGTTATAAGCAACAGAAACAGACTGATACAGTATCCATATGTATTTTCTCAATAAACATTAGTCCATCCAAAAACTTAACTTTTAAAGGACCAGATCTTTGTTACTTATATTATACAGCATCTCAAACAAAATAGAACCAAATAGGAACTATTAAATAAGAATTGATGACCACCACCTCTATACCAGTAAGTAGAAGTCAGTCAGAAATTTGAGTGAGGTGGAAGTTGAAGGGGCTGGGGGGGGAGCAGTACCAAGGAGACTGAAGAAATCCATCCCAATCTTTTCCTCCTCACTTCTGGTCATTCTCCCATCCTCAACCTGATCCCACGAGAAGCAAAAGATTCCTTTCTCTAAGAAGAGAAAGGATGTTCCCCAAGGCATGCGCTCAGTATGGGCTGTGGTGGGCTGAGGATGCGGGTGGATTAGGGGTAGGGATTGAGCCTGGGAATCATTTGCTGTCTGGGTGGAAGGAGCCTGGAAGCATCTCTCAGTCCAACTTGCATATTTAATAGATAAGAGAAATGAGGTCTAGAGAGGTGAAACTGACTCTAGGCCATGGAGTTCATCCTGGGAAAAACAGGGACTAGAATCCAGGTTTCTCGACCCCTGCTTTTATATTTTGAACTAAGTCAATTAATTGTATCTCTTTAATAAAAATAACAATAATGTAAGTGAACATCCAGAATTAATCTATTAAAGGTGGAGACTCACTGATTGAGATTTTTTAAAACTACCTATAAGCTGTCTATGAGAGATGAGCCTAGAGTGACCTAGGAAAGCTATAATAAAGAGGTGGTAATATAAAGTGTACACTGCTGATGGCAGGGTAAACTGGCACAGACACTTCAGAGAAGTAGTGACCAATATCTGGTAAAGCTGAAGGTGCATATGCCCTTTAACCCAGTGATTCCGCTTCTAGGTATAGAAACTCTGATGCATGTGCATGAGAAAAAAAAATGTTAATTAATTTAAACTACATTAGAAACAACAACCAAAAGATAGCCCCATGAGAGGTCAGGATCCCTGGGAAACAGACTCTGAGCTACATATCTGTGTGCAGGAGGGTTTAAGTAGTGCTCTCTGGAGCAACACCTCTGAGAGAAGGGGAAGCAGAGAAGGAGGAAGGGCAGAGGGAGAAGTTGAACCACAACCCAATGGTAACAGAGGTCTCATCTGATGCTACAGAGAATTCTGCATCTGGGACCACCCCTCAAAGTTGTCCTGAACTGAAGCACAGATGTCAGGCCTTTGTATGCCTAGTCGACCAGTCACTGGATTTGAGCTGCCCTGGGAAGGAGTGTGACTTTGGTTGAGCAGCTCCCTTTGGCTGAGGGTAATGCCTGAAGAAGGACTCAGTTGTGGCCCATTAGCAGACAACACTCCCCGAATCTGGAAGAATGAGTGTCTTGATCCTAAAGAGAGAATGGGGTGGCACACCACAGTATCCACTACAGTACCCTCTACCCCCAAAAGTATGCAGCCGGAAATGCAAACACACTTCTGATAAAAATAAATCTAGGATTAAAGAAGAAATAAATGTGCAAATAACAAACTATTTGGAAATGAAAAACCATCAGAATACAACATACCAAAATCAATGATATACACCCTAAATGAATCCTAAGAAAATGTATGGCCATAAATACATTCCATAGAAAATAAAATCATAAATAGTTGAACTTATTAAAAATCTAGAAAAGAAAAAATAAATAAACCAAATACAGCAGAAAGAATTAGTGAAGATAAACCCAGAAACTAATGAAAGTGGGTTTTTTTTAAAGAAAAAAAATTGATCAATAACGAAGCTAAGTCTTTGAAGAGACCAATAAAATAAACTGACTGAGTCTGATCAAGAAAATAATAAAAGCTACAAATGGACAGAAATGGGTATTTAACTATGATTATAAGTTTTTTAATTGTAAGAGAATTCTACATACAATGTCATGCTAATAAACTTGAAACCTAGATTAAAAATGATGATTTTATAGGAAAGTATAAATTATAACAGTGTAAAGAAGAAATATAAACAACAATGGAACAGTAACCTTTGGAAAAATTCTATCAGACATTCAATGAACAGAAAATATGCAATTCATATCAAGTGCTGCATAACAGAAAAATAATGGAAAACTATTAAACTCATTTTATGAAGCTAGCATAATTCTGCTGCTGAAAATGGACAAGCACCGCACAAGAAAACAAAACTCTCAGCAAATTCCATCTATGAACAGACATGCAAAAGTCCTAAATAAAATACTAGCAAATTTATTAGCATCATATTAAAAATAATTATGAATCAAGATAGCTTTATCCTATAAGGATGGCTCTAATTTTAAGTATTAATGAAATCTACTTCGTTAATACATTAAAAGAAAAATCAATATAATTATCTCATTAGATGCCCCCCAAATCAATACCCATTTATAATGTTGATTATTTATGATATCAGTGACTACAATGTCTACAATGGCTTAAATTGCCCACAAGGCCCAACACAATCCAGCCTTCTATTACCTGTCTGACTTCATTTTTTCTAACTCACTGGCTAGAAGAAACAGAGAGAAGCATTAACAGTTGCATAGCAATTGAAATCTAGGGGACAGAGTTTCAGAAAAGAGGGACATGAAAAGAAGCCAAAAAAATCTGTATAGGCTATTGTCCACAACCGGGCAAGCATCAGAGCAGGCCTGGGATCCTAAGGCAGGGGTAGTGGGCCGCCCTACCCTGCCTGCAAGAACATCTTAGAATGTGTTTATTAGCCACATGTGTTTCTTTGGGGTGTCTGACTTGTCTGCTCATGTCCTTCATTGAATTTCTAAGATTTTTCTAATTCATTTTCAAGAGTTCTTTATGTGTTAAAAAAAAAAAAATCTGCATAAAATTTACCTTATGTGTTTGGCCAACTCTCAAAAGACCTAGCTGAGAATAGCCACTGGGAGGCTAAAAGCTGAGCAGAGATTTCAGAGGTTGTACACTGCTGGGGAGATGTTGAGGTGCAAGTCTAGCCTGGTGAAAATCTCAGGCTTTTAGCACAACGGTTTTATAGGATTTTACTCTTGGGGGTACCTCAGTAAAGGGTACACAAGATTTCTCTGTACTGTTTCTTACAACTACATGTGAATCTACAATTATCTAAAAAGAAGAAGTTTGATTTAAAAAGATGAAGACAAAAAGAAATGTTCTCAGACAAGCCAAAGGTGAGAAAAGTTGAGCAAATTCGTCATTAGCACTTCTGCACTAAAAGATATGCTCTTCAGGTGATGATCTCAGTAGAAGCACAGAGTGCAGGAAGGAATAAACAGTGCCAGAAAAGATAAATATTTGAGTAAATATTAATGGCATTTTAAAGCAAGAATAATAACCATGTCCAAAATAGCAAATACACACACATGCACTACCATCACCATCACCAACAACAATGTGTATATCCTATAACCCAGTAATTTCACATTTCAGTATTTTCCCTAGAGAAACACATTCACATACAAAAGGAAAAATAGGCAGGTACAAGAGTACTCACTGCAGCTTTGTTAGTGACAGCTACAAATAGAAAACACTATGGATATCCATCAATAGGAGATGGCTAAGCAAACTATATTATGAACATACAATGAAAAACTATGCAATGGTTAAAAAAGGGTGGGATTATATATAATTGTGCTAACATGGAAAAAGTTTTTTAAAAGCAAGTAGTACAAATATATGTACAATATGGTCCTGTGTATATAAAACATACCAGAATTTTCTAGAGTGCTATGGTTTGAATGTCTCTGCCAAAACTCATGTTGAAATTTAATTGCCATTGTAACAGTATTAAGAGGTAGAACCTTGAAGAGGTAATTAGATCACGAGGGCTCTGTCTCATGGTTATCACAGGACTGGGTTAGTTATCACGGGAGTGAATTCCTGTTAAAAAGGAATTCGAGTTCGGCCCCCATCTGCTCTCTGGGTCACAGGCTCACTTACTTCCCTCTGATGTCCATTACGGGATGACACGACATGAAGGCTCTCGCCAGATGCCTGCACCATGCTCTCCCAGCCTCCAGAACTGTAAGCCAAATGAATTTCTATTGCTTAGAAATTACCTGGTCTGTGATATTTTGTTATAGCAGCAGAAAACAGACTAAGACATAGAGTATGAAGGTATACATATATGTAATACTTTTCATCGCATACTGTATGCCAGCCATTGTTCTAAGTGCTTTACACAAATTAACTCTTAATCCTCATGAAAATTGTATGAAATAGGTACTATTATTGTCTCCATTTTTGTAGGGGAAAAAACTGAGACATAGAGTTAAGTAACTTGCCCAAAACACTCAGCTGATAAGTGACAGGGATGGAATTCAAACCCAAGCAGAACCCAAAGTTCACCCAAGCAGATGGGCTCTGGAGTCTGGGCTCTTACAACTGTGCTGTGTGGTCCCTCCAACAATGCCCAGGAAAAGGGCCCACCAGATGCACTCCAAGTTTTTAACAGCGGCCACCTGTGCAAGAAGAACGGGCTTGGGGAGGGAATATGGAGGAGCTTCAGCTTTGTCTGTACTTTTTGAAAGTTTAACAAGAATAAACTCGTGTATTGTTTAGGAATTTAAAGATAACAATTTAAATTTAAGAGGAAAGTGGTGAACTTTACTACAAAAAAAAGTTTGGAATGAATTAAAGAGAAAAAGCTTAATTCACTGGTGGCCTGATTCTATGCCAAGAATAAGGCCTCTACATAGAAATATATGCGTACATATATCCACACACAAATAACAGTCATTTGTGAATGTCAAGAATCTATTGTATTAAAATATATATGAAACCAGCAAATAAGTTATTGATCCAATTGTTCCTTGTAGTAGACACACAATATTAAATTGAAATCATCCTATTCCCAAATAACTTATTAATATATCTAAAATACAGCACTTCCTGGTTCATTTGTACTCCAAAAGGGATCAACGGGCTCCTACTTAACTTGAACCATACCTAGGACTCAGTAGTTAGGTTGAACTCTGATGGCAGAACTAGACAGTTGGTTGCAAAAGTGAGTTGTCAGGTCAACCATGCATAACCAGTGAAGTGCAGAAAGGATAAGGTATAAGGCAGACAGTGTCTCTGCTCAATGAGAGAGGATGCCGGAAAGCCCCTAATGAGTTAACTAATGAAGGCAGAAGACCTCTGGAAGGGGTTCATCAGCTCCACATGCCATGGGCCTTCCCTGGAAGCCAAACAGTCAAAGTAAATCACAGGAGCCAACAGTCCTGGTCTGGAATCCCCAGAGAGCACAGGTCGGCCAGCTGGCGCCAGGGCCTGGGTTGCCGAGGGTGGTATTGAGCTGGGAGTTTCTCACTCGTAGCTCACAGCTCCAGCAGGCAAAGCCTTGGATCAAAAACAGACAGCTGGAAAGGACAGAGCAATTACATCAAAGAATCTTAGGGCTGGATCAGACCTTGAGAAGTCATTTAACTCTCCCCTCCAGCCCTCACAGATATAGGACAACCTCCTCTCCACTTTTTAAAGCATTGCTGTTATTTTAAAGAGAACATTCCTCACTGTGTCAGGAACTCCTTCCTGAGCTCTAGCCCAAATTCTCCTTGAGATATTTTGAAACTCTTTCTATCTCTAGAAGGAGTTAGAGAAAAAACACAAGGCCCCCAAAATATATTGACAAACATCCTTGGGCTATAAAGAGTTTTACATCCACTTTAAGAAACTATATACAAAATTCTATTCTTATAAAATGGATCAGTGGTGGGACAAGAGGTAGGTAGAGAAAGGAAGATGAGTTTTAATGTTAGAAAAAAGGATTATCTTTAAAGTGGGATTACTGCATGATTTTTAAGGTGAATTATCATGGTATATTTAAGGGATTGGTTACAGAACAGCAACTGCTTCATAGAAAATTGTAATAGGCAAATTGAAAGTTAAATTGCCCATTGCCCACTGTGTATCTGTAAATCATGAAAATGTGTAAATTCATAGATTTGGCACTCCCCAATTCACCTGGCTGGACCCTGAGGCTTATTGGGATCTTCATGCAGCAGACAGAAGAGGGGAGCAAGTCAGGAACCATTGGGCCTACTTAGGGAGACCAGCAGTCAGCATCGGAATACCTGAAAAAAAGGTGGTGGACAAAAACATGCTCAGGACATATGTAAGAATCAAAAACATCCAGTTGCCGAACAGGTTGTACTGCTATGCTTCCTGGAAGTTTTATCTAGAATGAAGCAAGACAGAGCCAGAGACTGGTCCACAGGACACAGGGTCCAAGCCCTATAACTAGACAGCAAGCCAGGCCTCCAGACTACAGGAGACAAGGCAGAAGCACACAAGAAGACACCCTGTGGGAGAAGCACCCTTCATGGCAAGTAATTCCAAACCTCGTGCAGCCTTGGGAATGATGCACTTATTATATACTAAGATTTGGTTCTCATCGGCTATGAATTTCTGGTGGCAGATGCTTGGTTGGACTGAAGCAGGTGTAGCAATTATAAGAGCATGAGTTGTCACAAAAGTATAAGGACACACATGGGAATTATAGAACAGGTTCCCCTTTAGGGGAAGGTGGGAGATTGACAGGGAAGGTGTGCAGAGGGCTGTATTAGTCCGTTCCTGTCGCTTGTACCAAAATGCTTGAAAATGGGTGATTTATAAAGAAAACAAAATTTATTGCTTACAGTTTCTGAGGCTGGGAAGTCCAAAGTCCATCAGGTGGTGGCCACAGTGACCCAGGGGTCTCACAGTGCAAGATGGTGGAAGCAGTGAGAGCAGAGACAGACAGACAGACAGACTCTCCTCTTCTTTTAAAGCCCTCAGAACCATGCCTCTGACCATCATTTTTAATCCATTCACTACATGGTCTTACAATCCAATCACCTCTTCAAGGCTCCACCTTTCAATAACCATAATAGGATTTCCAACCCTCTCATCAGTCACAGTGAAGGCTAACTTTCTAATACATAAAACTTGGGGGACACAATTCAAGCTGCAGTGAGTTTTAGGGGGACATAATTCAATCCACTACAGGGCCTTTAACTGTGCTCAAGCAAGAGGGGGTTTATGGGTGTTCATATTATTCTAGTCTATACCTCTTTGAATGTCTAAAATATGTCATGATAAAGATAAATTAATAAAATTATAAATAAAATTTTAAAAGACACAAGGAAACAAAGATTGCCTCTTACCATTGGTCAATTTTCTTTATTGTCTCCTTAATGTCATTCGTGGCTTCTGTTCCTTGGTTTTCTCCTTAAAAACTGGTTTTTCTCAAAGTTGCTCTATACTCTGTCTGCATGATCTTACTTCATTCCAAGACTTCCTGCATCTCCTGCATGTGAATGACACCCAATTTTATATTTCTCACCTGGACAGGCCCCATTCACTCAACTGCTTACTTGACATCTCAATTTGGAAACCACAAGCACCTGAAATTCCAAATGTCCAGGCAGCACTAAGCATCTTTCCCCTGCGTCTACCGCTCTTTTGTTTTCTATCTTGGTAGCTAGCATTGCCATCCATTCAAGTTGTTCAAACAAGAAACCCAGCACTGTCCTTGATGTTTCCTTCATTCTGCAAATTCAGTCATGAAGTTCTGTCAAGTCCACTTTTTTAATGTTTCTTAAATTGATTTGTTCTCTTTATTCCCACTATGAATTTCCTGGTTAAGATCACCACAATCCTTCACCTGGACCACCAGCATTTCTCCCACTGTCTCTTCCCTGCTCCCCTCCAACTCGGGGTCCACACTGGAGTCAGATGGAACCACATTAAGGGGCCTGAGGGCCTGGAGGCTCCCTGAGGCACCGGTTCATAAAACACCCTGAGGCATTGCTCAAGTAGATCAAACACATGGTGCCCGTTAACTCAGCCTCCCAGGTACGACTTACACCACAAGCAAAGTATAAAATGGTGCCAGTTGGGCCAAAGTGAACAGCGTCCCCATCAGAGCTGACCTCACTCTGCCCAAGATATGCTTGAAGCAAGGCAAAGGCGCACCACCAGCCTGAGACCAGCCAGGTGACATGCATCTGAAGTCACCCATCTCCGTCAGCTGGAATTTGGAAACTGAGTTATTTAGGTGCAGTTTTGATTAGCAAACAAGTGGTTTATTTTATCTAAATTTGAAGGTGGCCTTTGTTAAGCCTCCCAAGAAGTTGTTTCTTTCAGAAAATCACACACATACCGAAAGAAAAAAAGACCAAAGAGAGGAAAGGAACTAAGAAAAGTCAGGACACTTTTTGTCTACATGAAAGCCAGGGGAATAAAAAGAAATTTAAGAAATATTTTTAACAAGATTGTGTAACCACATTTCACAATCTATATGTAACCACAATCACATCTGTAGGTGATTAACACCTTCCAGGTATAACTTTAGACAGAAAAAACATAATCCAAATATGTTAAATGGTTACCTTGCATGGGGGTGGGGCAATAACTCCCTTATTTAAACACAAAGAAGAGATGTATAATTTTTATTAATAGAAAATCAGTTTCTTTTTATCCTCTAAAAATATTAAACAAAAAGCTTTTAAAAATAGCCCCTTGAAGACATGTCAGATTATTCAATATCTATTAAGAGTATTCATATAGGGCCGGCCCGTGGCTCACTCGGTAGAGTGCGGTGCTGATAACACCAAGGCCACGGGTTCGGATCCTATATAGGGATGGCTGGTTTGCTCACTGGCTGAGCGTGGTGCTGACAACACCAGGCCAAGGGTTGAGATCCCCTTACCGGTCATCCTTAAAAAAAAAAAAAAAGAGTATTCATATAAATAAATTTGTCATGTGTTCTGATAGTTTTTGTTCAGAAAGTATGGTCTTTATCAGTGGATATGGCAGAAAGATGCTAAGATATTTGGCTTTTGTCCCAGCTTTACTGCCATCTACTCAGGCAAACTTGTATGATCTCTTTCCCTCCTTGGTCCTCAATTTTACTTACCTGTACAACAAGAAGGGTTGACATGTGCTGTGACTTTCAGCTTAACATTGACTGTGACCCCAAAGCGCTTAACATTTCTACAAGACCCTTCATGAACTCCTCCGCCCCCGTGGCTCTGGCCTCTCCTCTCCTCCTCTAGCCTCTGGCTACTTCAACCACACAGCTCTCCTTTCGGAACCTGCAGCTCACCAGCTGGGGCTCACCTCTGCTGGCCCTTAGCACAGGTTGCACCCCCTGCCTAGGACACCCTGCCTCTGAATCTCCTGAACAACTCGTACCTGTTCTTCAGGTCTGAGGTGAGATATCACCCCTTCTTAAAAGTCTTTCCTGTATCCCCAAGAAGTCTCCATTAGGTGTCCCTACCAGGTGACTCAAGAACAGCCCACTCCTCTCCCATCACAACCTTCAGCTCACTTGCTAAGTGGACGTGACTATCTCTCTCACGTGTGCATAAAGCTGTATCCCTTGCCCCTAGCACAGTACCCGGTGAGTAGTAGATACTTAATAAATGTATTGAATTTATTTATTTATTGAATAAATGAATCAATTGGTAAATTGCCTCTCCTGACCATCAAAGAGTAGAAATGGGTCAAGGTGCTATCGTATACCCAGATGCTTTGAATGGACGAAAATGATAAATGAGCAGAAATGGCCTCGAGATGGAGCGATGGGAGGACAGCCAGCCCAGTGACACTACTTGTGGATTGCCTTTGTGAGAAGCTCCCACCCAGACTGATTTCCCTTCCCCACCAGAATGTTACTGGGGTGCTATCCTCACCAGCAATCTGTGGACATATTGAAAACCCTAACACTACTCACCCAAGCAAAGCGAAAACAGCCAGGTAAATCTGTCCTGCACAAATCATGCGAGCATTCCAAAGCCAAGTAGAAATGAATATTTGATTAGCCCTCCACTCATGCAGATAATTAAGAGTTGGTCCAGTTTGGGGTTTGTTTGCTCGTGTACGTTTAAATCCTGGCCTTGGGATCCCGCCAGCCTGGGAGGAGAGGGGGACCAGAAAGTCAGGGCAGACAGAGCTTGCTACTGAGGAGGTCCCAGCCCTGCGGGAGAAGAAATGGGGGGACAGTGCTGGCCACAGCCTGTACTGAGCAGCCCACTGTGATCCACTGGCTTGGGGATCCAGGAGCAACTAATTCTATATAGCAGATTCTTTCATCATTTCCCCCAGCCTAGACAAAGTGTGGGGAGAAAAGGCTAACAGCCGTGTGATCCAGGTCCTAGAACTCACACCAAGAAGCAATAAGAATTTGAATAACAAGCACATTGTCCTCAGAGAGAAAAGAAGAAAGGGGAAAAAGTAACCCGCCCACCCATGTATGCCAAGTCACAAAATTTAATTAGGAAGATAAGAGTGGGGGTGGGGGGTGCAGCGAGATTGGGTGATGTCCCTTTTTTTCCTAGTTATGAGCTCTGGGAGAGGAGTGAGAGAAATAATTTAAGCACAGAATTAACATCTTCTAATAATCTTAGACAAAACCCGAGTCTGTTTTGCTTTGGTTTGTAAATTAGCTCATGATTAAAGTGTCTCTTCAGCCACATGCCATTGTCTTCGCAGGCCCGAGGGCTGAACGCCACCCAACCCGCACGCCCCTGCAGCTCAAGTGCAAGACTCAAAAGCACGAGGGGACATTTATTATAAAGTGAAGTACCTGCAGTTTCACTGCAAAATCAATGAACTTTTCAAGTGATTTTATCATGTTTTGCAGCTGTTCTGCCGGCTCTCGAGTAGTTATCACACCGTCAGCCCCACTTTTGTGTAAAAGCCTTGTTCATCTGAAGCCTCATCTTCTCCCAGAGGAGCTGTTGACACGCCCTGCTGGAGGGCCTGGCTGCGAGAGGGGTTCCAGGGCCGTCTGAGTGAAGGCAAGCATTCTGGTCAGGGCTCCCTGACTTTCAGCGTTTAGCATTTGGGGCAGTTCTGGGTCTGGATTCTCACCCTACCTCAGATTCACCTGGCTCACTTTAGAGAGAAACTTTAGGAAAACTGATCTTGTGTCTTTAACATCACAAGCTGATGGGGTATATTAGTCTGTTTTCTGTTGCTTATAATGGAATACCTGAAACTGGGTAAAGGATAAAGAAATTTTAAAATTTTATGTCTTATAGTTTTGGAGGCTGGGAAGTCCAAAGTCCGGGGGCACTTCTGGATAGGACTTTCTTCTTGAGGGGGAGTCTCTGCAGTCCCTTGGCGACCAGGGAACCACATGGCAAGAATAGCAGGAGAGCTAACCTGCTCACTTGCTTTCTTTATGAAGCGGTCAGAACCACTCCCTGATAACCCATTAACCCATTACTCCATTAATGGATTAATCCATTCATGAAAGCACCTCATGATTCAATCACCTCTTAAAGATCCCACCGTTCAAATACCATAATCAGATTTCCCACCCTCTTAACATGGTTACAATGGGGATCAAGTTTCCAACACATGAACTTTGGGGGAACACGTTCAACAGACAGCATGGGGACAGAAAATACTTTAGAGATCAACTAGCCCTTGTGTTACTAGTAGGAAACTGAGGCTCATGGAGACTGCAGGATGCATCGAAGAGTAACCAACACACTAAAAACACAGGCCTTAAAGATTAAAGTCAGTGCAGACACAGGGACCATGAGCACCCCTCCCATGCCTGCTGTATGGAACCCAGGAGCAAGCCCAGGAGAGAGCAGGGCAGCTGGTGTCAGCACTGACCATGAGCAGAAGGAGAGGGAAAAGGAACATCCTGTTCTATGTAATCTCCTGTCAATTAACTTGAAGACTAAATCTCAGGACCAGAATTAATTGAGCTTGAGGACACTGAGAGAGTAAAATCCAACAGAAATCTTTGCTTAAAACCTATTTGGTTCATTTTCTCATATTCACTGAGAATACAGGTGACCCACATAAAATACTGAAGCTTCAATGTACAGGTTTACTTAAAATGACTCTAAAATGTGCCTATTTCATAACATTAAATAACTCTATATTTAGTTGTAATACTGAACTAGTGAGAAATGTGGGAATATGCTCATTGCCCTCTCCTCCCTTAATGATTCTGAACTCAGCAGACTATCACCCCAATAGCAGAATCAGAGCTGGGGGTTAGATTTGACTCATGGCAAGTGCTCTTTTGAATGTGGACTGGGTGAGTATTTTCTCCAATAAAACTGCCCTAGATAACCTGATGGTTGTGATCAACAAATACTTAATAAGTATTTCTGAAGCAGTTGCTATGTACTAAGCACAGAGATAAATTCTCTGAGTTCCACAAAATAAGGATAAAAGTTAATTCCTCACTGTAGGATACAATTGTAAGGACCAAACTCCATGGCACTTACTCTATGATGGACCTTGATTGGTCTCCCGGGATGGATCAGATTTAGATAGTGGAGATAGGGGGAAGACAATCCACAATAGAAGATCAGCACAAGAAAAGGTGGGGTTAGTACAGGTGAGAATAAGTGCATCCCACTTAGATTAAGTAAAGCTGCTGATGTGCGAGAATACAGTTTTAATCCACCCAATGGTGCTAATTTGGGGATGAATCAGGAAAGGAGATTATTGTGGTTATTCCCAAATAAGTGTCTGCAAACTCAGCTATTGCTGCTATCTTTTAACCTGCTAGCTTTGAGAAGACACAATGGCACACCAGGGAACTCTTACCAGGGTTTGCTTGCTTGTTGGGGAAAAAGGTTGACCACAGAAATAGTGAACACGTATTGAGTTCTTTCTACATACCAGGTGCTGTACTAAGTACTATAAACTTCTTTAAGTAGGTTATCATTTAATCCTGACAACCACCCTGTAAGGCAGGTACTATTATTAGCTCCATTTTGCAGAAGAAGCTGAGTAACAGGGAGGGTATGTAGTTGCAAAGATTAACGTGTGTAGTTCTTGTTCTCTTGATGAATTTGGGTCAATGGACAGGAAGACAGGTCTTCATGGGAGGGCAGAGCAGGGTTGTCATGTGCACAAAAATTGGGTTTTGCACAAAAATCGGGTTTTACACAAAGCCTGCCATCACTTCCAAAGAAAGGGGTGGAAAGCAGTCTCTGATAGAATTTAGTGCTGCCCACAAAACACTCTTCTGAGAGCCAACGTCACCACAGGAAGAATCTAATGCAGCTTCAAAGGCTGGTGACCTCCAGCGGGTGAGAGGGTGAAGCAAACATTGATTACAGAGGTGGAGAACAGAGCTGTCAGAACCCCAGAATCCAAGAGAAAGCTGGGCAACAAGCAGAAGCCAACTTAGTAGTTGTAGGGATTGAACTGTATTCCCTCAAAATTCATGTTGCAGTCCTAACCCCCAATGACTATATTTGTAGATAGGACCTTTAAATTGGTAATTAAGGGTGAATGAAGTCATTAGAGTAGGGTACTAACCCAATGCGAATGGTTTCCCTACAGGAAGAGGAAGAGACACCATCAATGCACGCACACAGAGAAAAGGCCATGCATTTGAAGACACAGGCCACCATGTATAAGCCAAGGAGAGAGGCCTCAGAAGAAACCACACCTGCCAACACTTTGGTCTTGGACTTTCCAGCCTCCAGAACTGTGAGAAAATAAATGCCTGTTGTTTAAGCCACCCAGTCTATGGTATTTCATTATGGCAGCCTGAGCAGATTAATACAGTAATATTTTGAGACTTTTCTGGGAAGAGATGAAATCTATCTGTTGGTGGGTATGGGCTGGTGGGGTGGGACAGAACCTTAAAACAATGCCACTAGAAACTGCGGCAGAGCCAGAAGTAAAGCCTTCCATTTCTTTGCAGAAATTCTGGCCTGAAGGCTGATTTAAAAGTTTCAAGCCACATGGGAAAGATCCTGTGAGGAAAGCCTCACAGAGAGAGAAGATGACAAATTACAAAGGACATCTGTGATGGTTTATATAAGGAAACTGCTTCCACTATCGTCCAATCACCAAGACTTCCCGAGTTGAGGCCACTGGGATTTCTATAGGGAGCCTTAGCCCAAAACACAGCAGCAATGAACCCTGGGGGTCAGGGACAAAAAATCAATACACGCACTGCCTTTGAAAGCTCAAGATGTTCTATAAAAGCTTTGAGCAAGGACAAGAAAAAATAGAGTTCCTTTGGCTCTAGAGATTTTTTTCCCCCTTAAAAAAAAAAAAACAGATTGCCTGTCTGCTCCAAGAGATGGAGATTGAAAAAGTCTTATTCTTCCCCTTAAAAAAAAAAAAAAAACAGATTGCCTGTCTGCTCCAAGAGATGGAGATTGAAAAAGTCTTATTCTCTGTGTGAAGGATCAGAGAAAACCTTGAAAATCCCAGTCTCCAAGAGGATTCACAATGGGTGTCAAGAAGGAACGGAACTGTGTGGGACTCACGCCCCAGCTTGCACAGCTGTCAGGGCAGCTCAGGGTTCCCGCCAGTGCTGGGACAGTGTCTTTGAAGTGGGCAGAGCTGTCCTGGTTATGAAGACCTACCCAGGCTCTGTTTCTGGACATAACGGGGGGGAGGGGAATAAAATGAGGCCTACACTTCTTAGGGGTTATGGCCTAATTTCAGAAGGTTCAAACTTGCATGTGCCTAAGAATCATTGGGGGGTTGTAAAAAACACAGATCCCTGATACCCACCCCTCAATAGGGGAATAAAATGAGGCCTACACTTCTTAGGGGTTATGGCCTAATTTCAGAAGGCTCAAACTTGTATGTGCCTAAGAATCATTGGGGGGTTGTAAAAAACACAGATCCCTGATACCCACCCCTCAATACTCTGCTCCAGCAATCTAGAACAGTGCTTCTCAAACTAGATCTGCTGAAAGAACAGTTTTTCTTTATTGCTACTCCATCACAAATAGAAACTTTTATAAAATATAATGCAAATGAATGTACACAATTTAAATTTTTAAAAAAGAGACAATATAGTCGCCAATTTTTGTACTATTAGGTTCAAAGGATGTGAAACTACTCTGTCAATTTTTATAAAACTTTCTAAATGCTTACTCTCAATTTCTGTTCTTACCTCCCACAGGACTGGTCATAAACAGTCTGTGAAAAGTCAGTATAAGGGCCGACGCCATGGCGCACTCGGGAGAGTGCGGCGCTGGGAGCACACCGACGCTCCCGCCGCAGGTTCGGATCATATATAGGACTGGCCGGTGCACTCACTGGCTGAGCGCAGTGTGGGTGACATCACACCAAGGGTTGCGATCCCCTTACCAGTCACGAAAAAGAAAAAAAAAAAGAAAAGAAAAGTCAGGTATAAGTCTAGAATTGGATTGAGAGTTTGTTCTAAAGAAGGGCCCGTTATCAACATGCTGCCACCCCACATCAGCCCCAGTGATTAGGAGGTAATCACTGAGGAACTAAACTTGGAGAAACATTCATCTAAGCCTATGCTGTCCCATATAGTAGCCACCAGCCACATGGAGCAATACAGCTCTTGAAATGTGGCCCTTCTGAATGGCAATGAGCTGTAAGAATAACACACATGCTGGATTTCAAAGGCTAGTATGAAAAGAAGAATGTAAAATGTCTACTTAATAATTTTTATATTTTACATTACACGTTGAAACAATGTGCATATTTTGGGTTTATTTTTTAATATGGCTATAACAAAGTTTTAAATTACACATGAGACTGGCATTACATGTGTCTTGGACAGCACCGACCTAAGCCAACTTGAAAGGACATTGTTTTCACTTATGCATTTATGTCTTCATCTATATTGAGCATTTAGTCTGAGCTATGTATAAGACAGACGTGCTTCCTGGCTGGTTCCCACAGCTCATGATCTGCTCTCTTAGCAAACATCACCTTATCTATCAGAGTAGCAAATACCTGGGAAAAAAGCACAAGGCTTTTGTTGAATCAGGAGCAGACCAAAAACAAGCCAAAAATAAAAATAACAGCAATTGTAATAATGCCAATAATAAAGAAACGTTTACCATGTGCCAGATTCTATACTTAGAACTTTGCATACAGTATCTGACTTAATTCTCAAACTCTCCTATGCAAATGTGCAATGGTCAGGTTTATGTGTCAACTTGGCTAGGCTATAGGACCCGGTTATTTAATCAAATACATCTAGGCAATGCTGTGAAGGTATCTTATAGATGTGGTTAACATGTACAATCAGTTGACTTTAAATAAAAATTATCCTTAATAATGTAGATGGGCTTCATCCCCTCATTTAAAGGCCTTAAATGCAAAACTGAGGTTTCACAGAAAAAGAAATTCTGCCTCAAGACTGCAGCATCAACTTCTAGCCTATCAACCTGCCCTACGAATTTTGGACTTGCCAACTCCCACAGTTGTGTAAGCCAGTCCTTAGCATAAACCAAGA
Source organism: Galeopterus variegatus (assembly GCF_000696425.1). Taxonomy (NCBI): domain Eukaryota; kingdom Metazoa; phylum Chordata; class Mammalia; order Dermoptera; family Cynocephalidae; genus Galeopterus; species Galeopterus variegatus. The sequence continues at coordinate 68,414 of NW_007730332.1, read as the reverse complement.
TAGATGTAGATACAGATATAAATATATAAATCCTACTGGTTCCGTTGCTCTGGAGAACCCTGATTGATGCAGGGAGGCACTCATTTCCCCATTTTATAGTTGAGATTAGTGAATTTACCAAATATCTCACAGCCAGCGTGTGGCAGAGCTGGGCCTGGGATCCAATCTGTTTCATCTGAATCCCATGTTTTTTACCTGCTATGTTCACACAACTGACATGCAGGGCACTGGCGTGGCATGGACCACCTGCTGAAGCTGCCCATGGCTGCCATGGGATGCAGCACTTGTCGCAGCCCTGGCCAGGCAGTCTAACTGTGCAGGAGGGGTGACTGCTATGGGATAGAGCCCCAACCTCAGTGCCCAGAACCAAAGCTGGTCAGAGAAGAGACCCTTGTAGGTGCTAGTGAGAAGCACCTGGCAAGGCCCAGTCATTGCACTCCTGGGGCAGCAGGGTTAGTGCCAAGCACCTGCTCTGTAGGGAGGGTTTAGACATCTCACAGTGCCCAAGAGGCCACGCAGAATACAGAAGATGATGGATCACAAGTCCCACCACTTCCACCTCAAGCCAGAGGCAGGTGTTGGTGGGGTCTAGAGTTCCCATGGCTCATCTCGTGGACCTGAGCTATGGAATAAGAGGTTTATTGACATTTTGATCTTCGACTGTCCTCTGGATTTGTGTATTCTAGAGAAATATTTGGTCTATCCTTACATATTTCTATTTCCCCAACTGTCTATTAAGGACAGGACTGTCTTTATTCCTTCAGACTAGCACAGTGCTTGGCATTTAGTAGGAGCTCAATAAATGTACGTCAAAGGATGGATCAAGGAGTGAATGAATGAATGAACGAATGAAGAGCTATACAGATGGTGAATAAAATATACAGAGCATGTAAGTATAAAAGAAAATCACCCCATGTCTATGTGCAGGGTCCATACACTGTCAAAGGATGGATCAAGGAGTGAATGAATGAATGAATGAATGAAGAGCTATACAGATGGTGAATAATATATACAGAGCATGTAAGTATAAAAGAAAATCACCCCATGTCTATGTGCAGGGTCCATACACTTTCATTTTAATAATTCCAGAAGGAAAATGAAATGGGAAGAATAGAGAAATCTGGGGTGTGGGCAAAGCCCTGTCTGGATGCACAGAAGCAAGTAAATCACCTGCAGGTTCCCTTGGCAGCAGCGGAGACCCACAAGGGGAAGACATGAGGAATGGTGGTGGCTAGAAGCCGGAGTGGAGAGTAGCGCAGGCCCTTGAAGCCCAGGCTCCAAAGTTTGGACTGATGCTCATTTCAACAGCACGATCCTCTCCAGAAGGCTCCAAGAGGCAGCACAGTCTGGGAGATAAAGCTCGGGTTTGGAAGCAGAAGACCTGGACTGGGTTTGTGCCACTGTGACTCACCCTGTGCCCGTCAGGGGTGGGAGAAAGCATGGTGGGGAAGGCCCAGCTTCCTTTGTGCATGGGCTTCTCAGTCTGTAAAGTGGAGATAACACCTCCCATTAGGAAAGGCTTGAGACGGCTTTGTGCACGGTGAATGCGAAGGGCTACCAGGCACTTGGAGCCAGAAACAGGCCTCTTAGCAGTCAGCCTACAGCAAAATTCTGCCTTCTGTCACTTTCCAGTCCCCCTTTTCCAGCAAAAAGTGTGGGCCACAATAATGAGGGTATGGCTTCCTTGCAAACTTCAGATCCCTGTTGTGCTGTGTGTTGTTTTCCCAGTAAAGCTCAGCCTAGCCTGTTTCTCCTCTGGAGTCTGTTCCTCAAGAGATGCAGCCAGCTTGATCCCGCTGTGTGCCCCCTGCACTCTAAGTCCCCTGCCCCTCTCTCCTGCCAAGACTTCCTGAATTTCATCAGAGTTCCCCCTGGACAGCTTTCCCCACACACTGGAAAGATAAATAAGGCAAGAATGACACTTCCACAGAGAAAAAATAATATGCAGACCTGGGTGGATTTGGAATGATCAGATTGGGGAGTATCGATAAGAATTCTGGTTCCCTTAAAAATAAAATTACCATATAACCCAGCATTTCCATTCCTAGGTACATACCCAAGAAAAATGAAAACATATGTCCACACAATTATTATACATGAATGTTCATAGAAGCATTATTCACAACAGCCAATAGTGGAAACAACCTAAACATGAATGGATAAACAAAATGCGATATATCCACATAATGTAACAGCATTCGGTCATAACAGAATGAAGTTCTGATACATGCAGCAGCGTGGTTGAACCTTGAAAGCATCACGCTAAGTCTAAGAAGCCAGACACAAAAGGCCACATATTGCATGATTACGAATTGTCCAGGATAGGCAAATATAGAGTCAGAAAGTGGATTCGTGGTTGCCCGGGGCTGGAGGAGAGGGGATAGGAAGATTGGGAGTTAAAGTTAGGGGTAGGTGTAGAGGAAAGGGGATGAGAAGATGAGGGGTGACAACTAAGTGGCGTGAG
>NW_007730332.1:49972-65684 GCF_000696425.1 Galeopterus variegatus | reverse complement strand
CACAATTATTATACATGAATGTTCATAGAAGCATTATTCACAACAGCCAATAGTGGAAACAACCTAAACATGAATGGATAAACAAAATGCGATATATCCACATAATGTAACAGCATTCGGTCATAACAGAATGAAGTTCTGATACATGCAGCAGCGTGGTTGAACCTTGAAAGCATCACGCTAAGTCTAAGAAGCCAGACACAAAAGGCCACATATTGCATGATTACGAATTGTCCAGGATAGGCAAATATAGAGTCAGAAAGTGGATTCGTGGTTGCCCGGGGCTGGAGGAGAGGGGATAGGAAGATTGGGAGTTAAAGTTAGGGGTAGGTGTAGAGGAAAGGGGATGAGAAGATGAGGGGTGACAACTAAGTGGCGTGAGGGTTTTTATTTGAGATAATAAAGGTATTCCAACATTGGTTGTGGTGATGGATGCATGACTGTGAATAAACTAAAGGTCATTGAATCGTACCCTTTAAATGGGTGAATTTTATGGTATATAAATTATATCTCAATAAAGTTGTTCAAAAAGAATTAGATACTGTATGAGCCCCACAGTCCACCAATCTCATTTGAAAAAATCTCACCCCTGTTATTGATAGCCATACAGATAACAAGAAAGACACTCTTGCTAAAGCTTTTGCACCTGAGGCATATGTAGTTCTGGGATTCAGCTCACAGAGGAGACTTTGATTTAGTCCAGGAAATGATAATATCAAAACCAGCCTAACTGGGCTCATTGTACCACGCATCAGAGAAGGAACATGCCAAGGGAGAGTTATGAGTTGAATTGTGTACCCCAAAATGATGTCATCCTAACCTCTCATACCTGTGAAAGTGACCTTATTAGGAAAGAGGGATTTTACAGGGAGAGGGAGACAGACTCCCTAATGCACTTGTTGCAAGTCTTAAAGAAAAATTAAAATTAAAAAACCAACCTTGGGAAAGGGATCCAGTGGTTCAATTTATTTCGTGTGCCCACTCCTGAGCTGTGGCCAGACAGTAGGATTTTGATTGGCCCAAAAGGGATCAAGTTCCTGGAAGGAAACAGCTAAGTGTGGCCAGAGAACAAAGCCATGTAGGAACATGGGAGGTCCCTCGGGAGCCATTTGGATGGGGGGGGGCAGCTCCCAAGATAAGAGGGGTACACAGGAACAACCCCACAGAAGACCACAGCTAATAGCTAATGCTAGTACGAGCATTTGCTACCTGCCAAGCACTGTGCAAAACAAGTTTCATGTCCATTGCGTCATTTACTACATTCAATATAGGCACTCATCATACATCGTGTTATTTAATCCTCATCACAATACAATTGGGTAGCTGCTTCCACTTTACAGAGACAAAGAAATTGAGGCTTAGAATGGTTGAGTAACTCTGCCCAAGATACATAATACATCAGAAGTGACAGGATTGAGATCCCAATCCGAGTTTGCTGCCCCCAAAACCCATGTTTTTGACCCCTCTGCTATACTATATTATTTAAAGAGCTCCCAGCTCTTGAGAAGCTTATGGTTCAGTGAGTCTTTCATTCATTCAGAAAATATCTGTTGAGCACCTACTGAGTGCAGGCACTGTTCAGGACATGGGGGTAGATGATGAACAGGATAAGCCCCGCTCTCAAGAGCGCTATGGAGTGTTATGGGAGCTGAGGGTGCAGATAATACACAAACATTTAAAAATGCCGTAACTGCGGCGGCATTCCTAGGGATTTGGACATAGTATCAGAACTGTCTGGCTTTCTTTCCCAAATTAGACACATTTCCTTTCTCAAAGAGATTCTGATGACATCGTCCCTTCATGATTGTGCCCACCTCCCCACACACACATTCAAAATCACATCTTAAAGAGCCTCTGTTATTTATGGCAAATCGTCCCCTCCCACGGAGGTAATGGGAAGTCAGCCTTTGAAAGGAACTGTAAGGAAACACATGGAAATGAAAAACTCAAAATTCAGAATAGTGGCTCCCTGGGGGAGGGAGAGAGAGAAATGAAACTGGGGGACTCCAAATCTATCAACAGTGTTTATCACCTTAAACTGGGTGTTGGACATAGGGGAATTTCCTAGTTTTTCCTTTACAACTGCCAATATGTAAAATATTTCATAATTGTTTAAAGGGGCCCATGCTGAGCCTCCTCTATGTGAGACCTTCTTAACACTCTCCGTTCATCAGAATCGCCTGAGCAGCTGTGTAAGCCACAGCTAGCTGAGCCCTATCTCTAGAGATCAGCTTCAACTTGAACAGGGTGGAGCCCAGTGGGGTGGTTTTGCAAAGTTCCTCAGTGATTTTCGGGTGCTCTGGGTGCTCCAAGTTCAACCTCTCAAAGCCTCAGTTTCCCCCTCTATAAATAAGGATGCTAATTCTATCTACCTCACATGACGTCTATGAGGCTTAACTAGAATGATGTGGGGGAAGCCCTCAGCACAGGGGCTCAGACAGAGTAAGATCTAGGTAAACGTTAACCAGTATCACCATTATCTGCAAACATACTCCACCTACAACAAACCCTCCAGGGAGCCTGTCCTACCCATCCTGATAGAGCCAACTCAAACTTCACCTCGTCCACGAGGCTTTCCCTGTCTCCTCCTTTCGCTTGAACTTGGCTTGTGCAAAGCACACAGTATTACTGGATAATAGAATTCTACAATGACCTGCCACCTGGTAATGCTGTCACTCACTTGCATGGCCTCCTTTCCCCACCTATCACCCCTCCTATTACCACCTGGGGGAGAGATAAGAGATGTGACCCCCTCCCAGTGCCCCTCAAGGAAGGAGTTACTGCCCAGCTGTGGGGAGTGCCTCATACGATGGGCGGGAGCCAAGACCTTATCTCAGTCATCTTTTAATGTCCCATTGTGCCTCACACCCACTACATGCTTGGTGGAAAAATGATATAACAAGCAGGAAGAGCCTTCACCGCTCAGCTCCCTCAGCTGTCTTCTCTACCCTCCCAGGCTTCTGTATAAACAGGCAGCATCCAAAAAAAATTCTTTTTTCTCTAGAGAAACTGCTGCATGAATTAGGACAGAGTAAAACCTTATTTATGGAATTGTTGTTTCTTTAATTCTGGGTATCTCTGAAGTCCTTTTTCCCTAGGTCACTGGAATGGGGACAAATATAGCTTTGTTATATGAAGTGGTATTTAATAACAGTATCTGTAAGATAGTCACCTGTTCATATTAACATTTTACAGCTCAAACCTAGCACCTCCCCAAAACTTTTTAAGCCTAGAGTTCTACAAGCAAATAGAAAGTTCTTAAATTGTAGAAGAGAGAGATCTTCACATCCACCTCCCCATTCCCTTTACTCTCTCTTAGATTCTTCGTGGCTTTTGCTACTTCATTTGGTTGTGACTTGTCTGCAAGTCACCTGCACCAGGCACTGTGCCTGACAAACAGGAGGCTCCATAACTGTTGTTATTGTTTTCAGAGTGCCTCTGCCAGCTGTGATTGGGATTTTCAAGCTGGCAGGGATCTGGGCAAGGAGGATGGGAAGTCATGACTTCACAAAGGAACTAAAGATTCTCTCATCCCCCCTGCAAGGCAATGTTTCTGATTGTGCACATCATCAAATACATTTCTATGGAAGGCAATTTTCTCATGAACAAGGAAAGGTGCATCATAATCAAAGCAGCAAAGAACTGTGGCTACGCACCAGCAGCAGGAGATGGGCGCTGCTTCCTACAGATTTGGTGTAAAAGCTCCTTCCAATAATACTCCTTGTTTTTCTATTGAAACATAATTGGTTATACATATTTGTGGAGTACAGAGTTAAATATCAATACCTGTGTACAATATGTGATAATCAGTTCAGGATAATTAGTATACTCATTATTCAGGATTACAAAGTGTAATCATTCTTTGTGACCCTTCACCAACTTCTCACTAACCCCCCATTCCTCCCCACTTCCTGCCTCTAGTAACCACAATTCTGTTCTCTCCTTTCGAGAGTTTATTCTTGTGATTATTGCTTTTTTCTTTCTTCTTTATTTATTTATTTTACCTCCCACTTATGAGTGAGGACAGGTGTTATTTCTCTTTCTGTGCCTGGCTTATTTCACTTAACATAATTTTCTCCAAGCTCATCCATGTTGCTGCAAATGGCAGTATTTCATTCTTTTTTATGGCAGACTAATATTCCATTGTGTATATATATATATCACATTTTCTTATCCAGTTGTTCATCAATGGACATCTACATTGGTTTCATAGCTTGGTAAATAGAGCTGTGATAAACATGGGAGTGCAGGTATCCCTTCAACACCATTCCTTTGGGTATATACTCAGTATTGGAACTGCTAGATGGTATGGCAGTTCTATCTGTAGTTGTTCAAGAAATCTCCATACTGTTTTCCATAATGGCTGCACTAATTTACAATCCCACCAGCACTGTAGGAGGGTTCCCCTTTCTCTGCATCCTCACCAGCATTAATTATTCTATGACTTTTAATAATAATAGCCAGTCTCACTGGGTTCAGAGGATATCTCAAGATTTGTATTTCCCTGATGCTTAGTGATGTTGAGCATTTTTTCATGTATCTGTTGGCCATTTGTATGTCTTCCTTTGAGAAATGTCTATTTGGCTCCTTTGTCTATTTTTTAATTGGGTTATTTGTCTTTTTACTGTTAAGTTGTTTGAGTTCCTTGTATATTCTGTATATTAATCCCTTTTCAGATGTATAGTTTGCAAATATTTTCTCCCATTCAGTAGGTTGTCTTTTCACTCTGTTGATTGTTTCCTTTGCTGTGCAGAAACTTTTTAGTTTTCTATAATTCTATTTATTTACTTTTTCTTTCATTGCCTGTGCTTTTGAAGTCTTATTCATCAAGTCCTTGCCCAGTCATACATTCTGAAGTGTTTTCCCTATGTTTTCTTCCAGTATTTTTATATAGTTTCAGTTCTTATATTTAAGTCTTTAATCCATTTTGAGTTGATTTTGGTATATGGTAAGAGGCACTGGTCTAGTTTCATTCTTCTGCACATGAGTGTCTAGTTTTCCCAGCATTATTTATTGAAGAGGCTGTCCTTTCCCCAATGTATGTTCTTGGTGCCTTTGTCAAAGATCAGTTGACTATAAGCATGTGGATTGATATCTGTGTTCTCTACTCTGTTCCATTGGTCCATGTGTTTTTATGCCAGTTCCATACTGTTTTGGTTACTATAGTTTTGTAGTATAATTTGAACTCAGGTAGTATAATGCCTTTGGCTTTATTTTTTTTTGCTCAGGGTTGCATTGGCTACTCAGGGTCTTTTCTTGTTCTGTATGAACATTAGAATTGTTTTTTCTATTTCTGTGAAGAATGTCATTGGTATTTTCATGGGGATTGTGTCAGATTTGTAGATTACTTTGGGTAGTATGGAAACTTTCACAATGTTAATTCTTCCAATCCATAAGTATGGAATATCTTTCCATCTTTTTGTGTCCTCTTTAATTTCCTTCAGCAGTGATTTGTCATTTGTGTGGTAGAGATCTTTCACCTCCTTGATTAAATTTATTCCTAGATTTTTTTTTGTTTTTGGTAGTTAATGTAAATGGACTTGCTTTCTTGATTTCTTTTTCTACTAGTTTGTTGTTGGAGTATTAAAATGCTACTGATTTTTGTATATTAATTTTGTACCCAGCAACTTTACTGAATTTGTTTATTAGCTCTAAGAGTTTTTTGGTAGAGTCTTTAGACTTTTCTATATATTGGATAATGTCATCTGCAAACAGGGACAATTTGACTTCATCTTTTCCAATTTGGGTGCCCTTTATTTCTTTCTCTGGCCTGATTGCTCTGGCTAGTACTTCCAATACTATCTTAAATAAGAGTGGTGAGAGGGTGCATCATTGTCTCATTCCTGTTCTTAAGGAAAAAGCTTTCAGCTTTTCCACATTGAGGATGATGTTTGTGGTGGGTTTGTCATTATGGTTTTTATTGTGTTGAGATACTTTTCTTCCATAACTAATTTGTTGAGAATCTTTGTCATGGAGTGATGTTGAATTTTTTCAAATCCTTTTTCTGCATCTACTGAGATAATCATATGGTTTTTGTCCTTAATTTTGTTGATGTGATGTATCACATTTACTGATTTGCATATATTGAACCATCCTTGCATCCTTGGAATGAACCCCACTTGATCATGGTGTATAATCTTTTCTATATGCTGCTGTAGTCTGATTGCTAATATTTTGTTGAGGATTTTTGCATTTATGTTAATCAAAGATATTGGCCTGTAGTTTTCTTTTTTTGTTGTTGTATCTTTGTCTGGTTTTGGTATCAGTGATGTTGGCCTCATAGAATGAGTTTGGTATAATGGCCTATTTCCATTTTTTGGAATAATTTGAAAAGAATTGGTATTAATTCCTCTTTAAAGATTTGGTAGAATTCAGCAGTGAAGCCATCCAGGCATGAGCTTTTCTTTGTTGAGAGACTGCTGATTACTGCTTCAATCTCATTGTTCATTATGGGTCCATTCAGGTTTTCTGTTTCTTCCTGGTTCAGTCTTGGTAGTTTGTATGTGTCCGGAAATTTATCCATTTCCTCCAGGTTTTCAAATTTGTTGGTGTACAGTTGTTCATAATAGTCTCTGATAATTCTTTGTATTTCTGTGGCATCAGTTGTAATGTCTCCTTTTTCATTTCTGATTTTTATTGGGGTCTTCTCTCTTCTTTTTTTAGTCTAGCTAATGGTTTGTCTGTTTTGTTTATCTTCTCAAAAACCAACTTTTTGTTTTGTTGATCTTTCATATCCTTTTTTTGGTCTCTATTTCATTTAGTTCTGCTCTGTTCTTAATTAGGTCTTTCCATCTATTAATTTTAGGATTGGATTGTTCTTGTTTTTCTAATTCTTTGAAGTATAACATTAGGTTGTTTATTTGAAGTCAGTTCTTAGGGCCAGCCAGTTAGTTAGAGCATGGCGTTATAACACTATTGTCAAGGGTTTTGATCCTTTTACTGGTCAGTTTCTGAAAATAATAAGAATAATAATGATATGCCATTAGCCAATAGTTTACATCACTTAATTAACTAATTAGTCCTCTATCTGTCTGTCTATCTCTATCTCCACTTCTTTCATTGGTTTTTTATTGATTCGCCAACTCCTTCTTACAAATAATTCTGACTGCTCTCCATAATTTCATAGTAAAAGTGATAACAGGATAGTAAGAACCATGTTAAGAAGAGTGCATAATAATAAAACCAATAATAATTATGCTCGTTCTATTGATATAGCATGAGAGAGAAACCGATTGCCCTATTCCTGTATCACCCTATTCTTGTACTCAACCTCCACAGATTTTCCTTGAAGGCATCACATGATCCTCCCCTTTAAATGATCCCTGTGCTCTCTTGTCACTATTTGTGCTAGAGATAAAAGATGTGTCACCAAGATCCCCCTTTGAAACAGGATTTGCTGCCTGGCTCTGGGAAGTACAGGCAGATGACAGCCACAAACTGTCAGCTCCTTCAGCGTATGCATGGGTTGCAGAGAAGCATGATTGAGGTCATGACCTTACTGAGGCTTCCTACATCTGGTGACTGAGCAAAGCAGTGGTGTAAATGCCTGGCCATTTCTGCCTAACCCAAGACAACTGCAACAGTCAGTATTCATTCCAGAGTTCCTTATCAGGCCTGCATCTAAGTTCAGATTCTCCCTCTTTCCAATCTCACTTCCTTCCCCTTCCTTTCACAGGTGCTGATCCTTAATAAAAATATTGCACTCCAAAGTCTCTGTGTGAGCTTCTACTGAACCCAGCCCACAGCAGCACATTAGCCTTTTGCTAACCATATTGAACCATCTAGTCAGTGCTCACACCAGTAAATATTCTGAGTTCTACAAATAAGAAACTCTCATTAAGAAAATTAAAGATCAGTCAAACTATGACAGAGTAGGTTGCATCAAACCAATCTGCCTGCCAAGAAGAATTATAAAACCTGGGAGGTGAGGTACTATTTGAAGTCATTAAAGAGCAAAAATTAGGACTTAGGGATCCAAGATCCTGGAGACATGAGAAGCACACATTGAAGTGAGCTAGACTTTCTCTGCTACTGTTTCCCATAAGGGCATTTTCCAATTCACTTCATGGGTAACAGAGGCTGAGGTGTAAGCAATGAACTTGAGCATTTGGAAATCCCACAGTGCAGGGAATACAAAGGTTGAAACTCAGGGATATCAAAGGAGTTATGACTTAAGATACCAAGATCCTACAGAAAAGAGAGCCTCAGAAAAATAAGACCAAATTTCTGTGTAGCTTTTGCTCTTGAAGCATTTGCTGAATCCTAAGCCATACATGAATGATAAGCTAAGAAATCAAGAAGAAAACAGGTGCTAACTGGCTACAAATATAAGAAAAACATGAAAATATGATGCTCACAAAAGAGGAGTACCCCTGCCTACACACTAGACTTTCATGAGATGCCTGACGGGGAAACTAGAAATTAACCAGCCTACATAAAGCCACCTTGAATCATCTCAATTCCTGACTGAGTCAAAGTAATCTGCCCTTAGTCTAATTACTGGCCAAAAAAGAAAAATTAAATCTTCTCCAGGGGAGTATAGCATCATCAACACCCTTATGACTTTTCGTATACAATATCCAGCACTTAACAAAAAATTATAAAGCATACCAGGAGATAATATCAAATGACTGAGGATCTAGAGAAAAAACAAACTATAGAAACAGACTCACAAATGATGTAGATATTTCAGTTATTGGACTCAGACCTAGAATGATTGTAATATGTTCAAGAAAATGCATGACAAAATGGAACTGTCACCATAAAATTATTTTTAAAGGGATCAAATGTAATTTCTCACACACAAAAATACAACTACAGATGTTAAGCACTAAAGAGATGGGTTGAACAGCAGATTAGATACTGCAGAAGAGGTTATTTAACTGGAAGATACTCATATTAAGCAGAAAATATAGAGACAGGCACACAAAGTAAAAAAAAATAATAATAAATTGAAATAAATTTATAAATAACCTAAGGGTCAAAAAATAAATCAAAATGGAAATCAGAAAATATTTCGAACAAAAAGATAAAATACATTATTAAAACTTGTAAAATGCAACTAAAACAGTGTTTAGAGGGAAACTTATAGCTTCGTATGCATATATTAGAAAATAACAAAGGCTGAAAATCAGCTATCTAAGCATTCAGCTTGGGAAACTAGAAAAGTAACAGCAAATTAAAAACACAGAGAGTAGAAGGCAGAAAAATTAAGCAAAACGCTTCGTATGCATATATTAGAAAATAACAAAGGCTGAAAATCAGCTATCTAAGCATTCAGCTCGGGAAACTAGAAAAGTAACAGCAAATTAAAAACACAGAGAGTAGAAGGCAGAAAAATTAAGCAAAACAGACAAGTTAATTTAAAAAACACAACATAGCAAAACTGACACACGGGCAAATAAAAAATATGAATACTCTATACTATGTAATAAATTAAATTCATAGCTTAAAACTTACCCACAAAAATGGGCCAGCCCGGTGGCGCACTCAGTAGAGTGTGGCACTTGGGACTGCAGCAGCACTCCCGCCGAGGGTTCAGATCCCATATAGAGACCGGTCCGCTCACTGGTTGAGTGCAGTGCGGGCGCAACAGCGAGGGTTGCGATCCCGTTACCAGTCACGAAAAAAGACAAAAAGGAAAAAAAAAAAAAAACTTACCCACAAAGAAAATTCCAGGCCCAGATGGCCTTATCAGTTGATTTTTCCAAACATTTAAGAAAGAAACAGTACCAATCTTACACCAACCCTTCCAAGTTCATTAAGTAAAACCAGAATAACCTTGATAGTAAAACCAAATAAGTACATCACAAGAAAGAAATATAAGGTAATATCCCTAATACACAAAAACTCAAATCTCCTAACCAAAATATAGACAAACAAAATCCAGTAATATATAAAATGGAAAAATACATCATGACCAAGTAATTTTATTTCAAGAGTACAATGTTGATTTAAAATTTGAAAATCAGGGCCGGCCCGGTGGCGCACTGCTACAGTGCGCTGCTGGGGAGCGCGGTGGCCCTCCCGCCGAGGGTTCGGATCCCACATACAGACCGGTTCCCGCTCACTGGCTGAGCGAGGTGCGGGCGTGGCACCAATGGTTGCGATCCCGTTGCCGGTCCTGGTCCGGTACGGGTGTGACACTGAGGGTTGCGATCCATTGCCGGACACGAAAAAAGACAAAAAAAAAAGGAAAAAAAAAAATTTTGAAAATCAATGCAATTTATTACATTAACAAAATATATGAAGGCTAAAACATATAACCATCTCAATAGATGCAGAAAAAGCATTTGACAATATCCAACACCTGTTTGTGATTTTAAATTTTTTCTTAGCCAGCTAGAAATAAAAAAAGAACTTTCTATTGTATCTAATCTCAAGAACCTTATGATTTTGGAACGGAGATAAAAGCCCCACAAAAATAATACAGAGTGCAGTGTTGATTACACCAAGGTCAAGGGTTCAGATCCCCATACCAGCCAAAAAATTAAAAATAAATAATAATGATGCAGTGTATATTAGTGATCTCACTACCTCCAGGTTTGCCTTTCAAACCATTCTACACAAGCTACAAGATTAATTTCCCTAAAACAGCACTCTGATCCATTAAAACTGATCAGCTTTAAACTAAAACTGATCAGAGTTGTGATCAGCTCAAGAACTTTCTTTGCCTGTATATTCAAGGACCAAATCATCATTCTGGCACTCAAGAAAGGATGGCCACAGTCTCATCTCCTATTATTCCCTTTATGAAACCTTATAGCATTTTTGTTTGTTTGTTCAGTTTAGAATTGATTCTACCCTTATCTGCCCTTTAATGTAATTGGTGTATTTATCTTTTCTTTGTCTAAATTGTGAGCTCCTTGAAAAGAAAGATTACACCCAAGCTCCTTGCCTAGCCATTAATATATTAATTCACTAGTTTTATTTTTTTCTGCCATGTGGACAAAGACCACCAAATTTTAGTCATATGATATAGAACACTGGTGTTGTAATGGAACAAAATTTGAGTACTATAGAACTTGGTTAGTGATAACTGTAGGAATGGAGAGATGTACCTAGGAATAGTAAGTCATCTGAAGCCAGATTGCAAAGGGCTTTTTATGCCAAACTAAATAGTTTGGATGTTATTCTGTTAGGGGAGAGCTACTGAGGTTTTTCAGTAGGGCACTTGTATACTCATGTCTGTGCTTCAGGAATGAGTTGGTAGAGGAGATAAATGAGGGTGGCCTCAAAATTGCAAGCAATTGAGCATTAGTAGGAGTGAATTGTTAGGGGCAGCAATACCAGCCTAACTGGCTCCATGAGAGAAGATTGGGTGTCTGGGAGTGGTGAAAAATAAGGCCAATGGAAGAGGTAGGGTAGGGCCAGATCATGAAGGGCTTGAAAACCAGGCAAAAAAAAAAAATTGGGATCCCTAGGTTCTAATGCCTGTTTTCCTACCTGGAGAAAGTCTCATCTTTTCTAGAACCCAGTTTCCTTTTCTTGTGGTTTTCTGCAGCTGTAAATGTAATTTTCTATAATGGTCTGACTTGCCACAGTAGTTCTCAAACCTTGACTGCACGTTGGAATCATCTGGAGAGCTTTAAAAGCTACTGATGGCTGGATCCAACTCCCAGAGATTCAGATTTATCTGGTCTTGGATGCAATCTGGACACTGAGATATTTAAAAGGTCTCCAGATGATTCTAATGTGCAGCCAAGATTGAGATGCACTGATGAAAATAGCAAAGTGCTAAGATTCTTAAACATGGTAATGATAAATTGTTGGGGGGAAAAACATTTAAAAGAAGACTAAAGTATACAGACTAGAGGGAAAGTACTGTAGAAGACCAACTAGAATTTTTCAATAATTCAGGAAAATAATTTACTAAGATTTAATTTATTGGATTAGCATGCATGCAATGATGTTGTAGGGAAGAAGATGAATGCAAAGAACATTTAGAGAGTAGTAACACCAGAACTCAGAAACTGATTGGATATTAAACTCAATCAAAAGGAAAGAAAATGTAGTCAAGCTTCTAGCATAGAATAGTGGGATACTTATCAACACTAAAGTGGTTGTCAAACAGCTGGTTAATCAATATTATTGATAATATAACTAACATGAAGTACTATGTCAGGGCCTATGCTATGTCCTTTATATACATTATCTCATTTAATCTTTACAACAACTCTATATATTTTCATTCCAATATTACAGATTCAGAAACTGAAGAAAAGAGCAATTAAATAACTTGCCCAAAATTACATACTGAATTTGCCAGATTTGAACAAACAACTCAAATAAGCAAAATGGATATAGAGGCCAGAAAGGAACATAAATGAGTGAATTGAATCAGATTTAACTGTGGAGAAATGAAGAGAAAACATCTACAGGAAGTAGTTGCTACTCGGCTACACTTGAATGTTGCCCTGTGGGAATTTCACGTCTAGTATTGCCATATTTCAAGACTTCATGAAAAGATGGAAACCTGGATTTGTATGTATAATCTCCAAATACTTGAATGTCAACTAATTTAAATGTTTAAAACTACTGTGTGGCCCAAACTACATATGGCTCCAAGTTTGCATCTCTGATCAATAGGCTGTTGGAAATTCAGAATTGGATTTAAAGTGAAAGATCTGAGCTAGAGATGTATGATTAGGGAATCCTTAAGCACAGAGGATAGCAGATACTCCAGGAGTATTATGTGCTAGAATAATAACCAGCATTTGACATACCTAGTTAAAATATTGAGAAAATAAATGAGTGAACAAAACTCTGTTTTTCAGCCTTAGAGAAAACTGACAAAATAGAAGTGTAAAACTACCAGGTTGAAGTGGGTATATTTAAAATTCAGGGCCCGACAGTTGGTTAGAGCATGGTGCTGATAACACTAAGGTCAAGGGTTTGGATCCCCAGCCACACAAAAAAAATCAACTTTCTATAAACTAAAAGTTAAATTCCAGACAATGACTTGAATTCTCATATACACATGATGTGATGGAACCATTTCCAAATTGAGAAAGTTTATTCATATTTTTACTTTTTCTACTTTGGGTTAATCCTTCCCAGCCCAGTTTCTCACATACACTCATACCTGCAAAAACCCATAGCAGAGGGTTTCACAATTAGCAAAAATTAAATAAAAGATTCAGTTTTGTTTTTAATTATTGAGATTTTTATTTTTTATTTTTAATTATTATAAAAATATCCAGGTTTTAGAGCTAGGTGAATATTCTCTTTGAGGTCTAGACTAGAATCGTGTTTTTGAACACTATTCTTCCTATCAGGCTAATGTGTTCATTATCAGACATGAGAAACACAGGGCTAGCGGGTCATCTCAGTTCATTGGAGAGGTGTTATAACACCAAGGTATAAGGATTCAGATCCCCACACCGGCCAGCCACAAAAAAAAAGTAAGTAAATAAGAAAAAAATATAAACCAGTTATGTAAAAATATCACACACATGACTACATTTTTGCAAACTGCTAAGCCTTACAGAAATTATAAAGAAATATTATTCTGCTGTTACCTTGAAGCTAGAAGGGTCCTGAAATTGGTGTGAAACCTACTGTATTTGAAACAAAATTTGCACCTTTCCCAAAAATAGTTTCCTCTTCTTTTTTTAAGACATGCAACTAACTCTAAGAGTGAAGATCTTTAGTAGTTCTTAAACTTCAACTGAAATTAATTTAATAGCAATAATTGTAGTAATAAGGTGGGGGAATCATCAACCTATCCTATGGCAAAGATGTAAAGATGCTGAAATTGTGTTAGAAACCTTCAGAACCACAGCACACCCTTCTATTATCCCAGATTTAAATGTCCTGGGAAAAACTGTGTAACTTTCCTGGAAATTGCGTTGACTAGGTGCTTTCAACATCAAGAGCTGTTTTGACAAGTCAAACGTAAATTGGGGTCTTTGAAAATCCTGGCCTTTGACACTTTCTTTAAAAGTCGCGCATGTTAACACACACACGCGCGCGCGCGCGCTACCTTTTTATTATACACTATCAAGAAGTATATGTTCAAAATGGAGATAGGGACATTTGTGTTGTTTATTTAAGCATATGGAAACATGACTCCATTTTTGTATAGTTAAAATGTCGCAAACCATGGAACACGGTACCCATCCTTTAAAATATTACCTGGGAAGTATAAATAGTTCAACCTGCTGACTTTGAAAAGCCTAATCCTATTTCTTATGGTGGACCTTACAAAAAATGAAAATACACAGCTGACAATCTTTAACGTGCTTTCAAAAAGAAACAAAAAATAAAACAGGAGCTAGCACTTTAATGTCCTCCAAACGCGAGCGCTCTGCAAACACTTCTTCCAAAGAAGTCTGGCATATTCTGGGTATTCCTTGATGACCGCTGACCGGACATTCCTTTTGGGAAAGCTGCTTCTTGTGCGAGATACAAAGAAAGACAATAAACCCCTTCCTGTTATCCTTTTCAAATTCACTCTGCAGGGGGTGCAATAAGGAGCTGGATGAAGCTTTCTATTCGCACTGGGGTGCACGTCTTGTCTCCTCAACCCCACTCTCCGGGTTCCCTCCCGCTAAGCCTGCGGAAGCCGGACAGGTAGTGATTCCCGGCGCAGCGCCTGGGGGCGCCCAGCCTCAACCCTGCAGCCCGTCCCGGAGAGGCCGGATCCGCCAAGGACAATCACACCTCCTCGGGGGCGCCAGGAAAATCAGTGCTCTGACACGCCACCGGCAGGAGTCGGGTAAGGCCGGAGAAGGGCGAATTTCCTTCCCATATTCCCGGTAAGGAAACGAGGTAGAGGAAGAGAGGCTTGTACACCTCGAGCACGGGCTGCGAACCCAGGGAACAAAGAGACTGTGCAGGAAGATGAGGCAGCCACACCAACGCAGCCTCAAAAGGACTCTCCCACTTTACGCAAGCGGCCCGCATACCCACAGAGCTCAGTTGCCCTTACGCCACCGGCTGGGCCCCAGAGCCTTCGCGAATATGGCTTTGCGCACTGCGGCGTGGCTGCGCCGCAACCGAGCTTGGCCCGGTGGCCCCTCCCCGCCGCCGGGCGCGGATTGGTGGCGGACGGCAGCCAGACTGCTGATTGGGTAACGCTGGAGCCATTCAGGGCGGCCTTGGTGGGTTCGACTGGCCCAGAGTGATAAGTTCGGCATCAGACACGCCTTAGTGCCAGCAGCGAGTCGGAGCTCTATGGAGGTGGCAGCGGGTACTGGGTGGTGGCTGCAGCAGCGACTCCTCTGAGCTGAGAGTTTCGAGCCGTCCCCGACTCCTTCCTCCCCCTTCCCTCCCCTTTTTTTGTTTTCCGTTCCCCTTCCCCCACCTTTCCCTGTCCCCGACGACCGGATCCTGAGGAGGCAGCTGCGGTGGCAGCTGCTGAGTTCTCGGTGAAGGTGAGTGGAGACGCCGCCGCCGTCACCGCCACCGCTGCCGCCGAGTGGAGTGCTCTAAAATGGCCGCCGTCCCTGGCCGCTTCTTCTCGAGCGGTACAAAATGGCGGCCGCAGGCGGAGCCGGGCGGGGCGACCCTTCTTCAGCGTTTCTTCTGCACTTCGGACAGTTGGGAGAGGCTTGGCCTTTGTTTGCTCTTCCTTTTGCTGACGGAGTAGAAGGAAAACGGCACCCTTGGCCCGGCCGCCGTCTGCCGCGTCTGGGGCCCGTGCGGGGCCGGAGCGGGCGGAGGCGCGGGTGTGCTCGGGCGGTGAGGGAGCGTGGTGGGGACTGCGCGC
>NW_007730332.1:32265-49035 GCF_000696425.1 Galeopterus variegatus | reverse complement strand
CGCGGCGGGAGGGACGCGGGCCGGCGGGGAGGGCCTGGCCGTTGGCGCGGGATCAGCGAGGCGCAGGAGTCCCGGAGGCCGGCCGCCCGGCGGGGAGAAAGTATGTGGGGCCGTGTCGCCGCGGCTGCTCCTCGTGGGCAAAGGGAAGAGAGCGGGTTTCTGTCTCTTTTGTCAGCCGAGAAGGCAGCGGCGAGGCGGCTGTCAGTCCCGGGGGATTTATGGGGTGGGAGGGGGCCCGCTTGGAGGCGGCGGGTGGGCAGGAGGCCGTCTTCCTGCCTGGAGAACAAAGAGCCGGGCGCTGGGCCGGCGGGGGCCGCCTCCGCCGCTCCTGCCCGCCCCGGGACCCGCGGCCTCGGGGAAGCGTCGGAAGCACTGTCCCAACTCGAGCCTGGCTGGGAGGAATCCGCTGCCCTTTTGTTCCCAGGAAGGGAAAAGCGGGGCCTGGCCTTCCCGGCCTGCTGCCAGCCGCCGTCCTCTCGCGCGCTACTGCCCACATGCCGTCTGCGGGGAAGGGGTTAAAAGGGTGGACAGTGGAGAAAACTGCTGAGCAGTCTCTACAGATACTTTATCCAGTCCGTTAGGCTCATCATTGAGGCAGTTAAAATTTCTATGGCAGACATTTTCCACGTAATGTTGCCCGTGTTGATAGAGTAGGAGTCTCTAATCAGTTTTAAAGGCGGTAGAATGTGGCTTTTTCAAAAGATTCGTTCTTAGCAGTTTGAGATGTTCTTGTATCTCTGAGAAGGCTGTTCTTTGCAAACCTGAACACCCGGAATTTTCAGGGGGCTAAACAAAATAAAACCTGCAATGCAGTGAAAGTTCGATTGACTACAGTTCTAGGACCTGAAGTTGTAATTGAATGATGGTTTATAGATCTGTATGTTAGCAGTATCTAATTTTGGTGCTTTTTTATTCCAGGTTTTTCATTTCTCCCATCCCCTCCCCTTCCCACCCCATCCATTAATATTATTCTTTTGAAGATTCTTCGTTGTCAAGCCGCCAAAGTGGAGAGTGCGATTGCAGAAGGGGGTGCTTCTCGTTTCAGGTGTGTGCAGATTTATTTTGAGGACTCCTTTTGAAAAGGCCAGTCACAAAACCAAAAGCCACCACAGCAAAAATTCTGACTTAATGTGCTGCAATTTTATCTTTAAAAGTCCTTGAATTTTCCCTGTCTTCTAATAATTGCCATCTAAAGAATATATGTAATCAAATATTTGGCTTTCCTTTAGTCTCAAATTCAGTCTTCATCTGTGATGTAATTTCTAAAATAAAATATAGACTTCATTCCTTTTGAGTGAGACATAATTGGGGTATAGTAAAAAAGGGGGTTTTTTTGGTTGTTTTAAATAGTGCTTCTTCGGGCGGAGGAGGAAGTAGGGGTGCACCTCAGCACTATCCCAAGACTGCTGGCAACAGGTATGGTAAATGTGAAAACAGTGAGTTTTATGAATAGTAGATTGAAAGTTTTTCCCACGCATAACAGTGTAGTTATGGCAGTAGACATTAGGAATGCCCTAATCTATGGGCGGGGTTTCTTGTAGATACCCTAAGTATAGAAAATCAACTCTTGATTATCCCTCAGCCAAGTCATCTAATGTGAGATGAGGCTCTCAGACTATTTTTCCCTTATTTAGGTTATTTTTACCAATGGTATTTCTGAAATCCAGTTGTCCCTAGTTGTAACTAGTAGTTATCCCTACTAGTTGGTATCAGTGGTGGTGTGCATGTGGCAGTGTGGTCATAAGACATTAGAAAGTGTTGATTCTTTTAAGATGTGGCTCTAGACCAGCAGCATTGGCATCACCGGGGACTATTTACTAGAAATGCAGATTCTCAGGCCCTACCCCAAACCTACTAAAGCTGAAACTGGGAGTAGACCCAGCAGTGTTTTAACAAGCTTTCAGGTGATTCTGACGCACTCGTGCTTCTGTTGGAGGACCACTGATCTCCAGGGTTTCTTTGGGAGGGAAATTGAGAAAACCTAAATTGTTATTTCTATTAGAAGAATTTCTGATGAGTATGACGTTTGGTATGTGACTGAATGCCATTTTTTAATTTTCTTAATTGTAAGTCTGAATTTTTTATTAATCAGCGAGTTCCTGGGGAAAACCCCAGGGCAAAACGCTCAGAAATGGATTCCTGCACGAAGCACTAGACGAGATGACAACTCCGCAGCAAACAACTCCGCAAATGAAAAAGAACGACATGATGCAATCTTCAGGAAAGTAAGAGGGTAAGTTCCAAGGTGTGTTTTAAGAAGAGGGAAAAGGTGTTTGCTTTACTAGTCAGAAGGCAAGGTTCATGCCCAGAGTACATATTTTAATGAATGCGAACTTTGGTCTCTTTTTAAAGAATTAAACTAAAGAGCAGCACTTGAATATCTTGGATGTTCTTACAGTTGCTTTCAGCTGTTGGATTACAATCCACAAGCCTGTTGTGCTGGCATTTCCCTTGGCCTGGTGTGTAACCCAGTGAAGTAGGGGAATATGAGGGTATTTCAAAAAGTTTGTGGGAAAAATTGAATTAAAAGATAATACAAATCTTTCCATGAACTTCTGAAGAACTTTTGTGTAATGGTCTTAGCTTATGGTCTAGCCTTGTTAATAAGGAGGTCCTTGCACTGTGGACTTTGAGACAGTAAGAAAGTTTCTTGTCAAACAGCTGGGAACCCCAATCCAGTACAGATGTTATAATCTAAATAACAGTGAGAGTTGGTTTATTCCAACTTTTCTTTGTTCAAAGGAATAAAAGACATGTCTTGATATTAAAGGGAGTAAGTAGAGGAAAAATCAATTTAAAGGCTGTTTTCAACTTGAAAGAATTCTGTGTTGGCTGACACTTAAAATGTGATTTTTTTCCCCCCAGCATACTAAATAAGCTTACTCCTGAAAAGTTTGACAAGCTATGCCTTGAGCTCCTCAATGTGGGTGTAGAGTCTAAACTCATCCTCAAAGGGGTCATACTGCTGGTAAGTTAAATGTTGACTTAACTCAAGGGAAAGGAAATCATTTGACAAACCCACGTTGTTTTTGTTTTTTTTAAACACTTGGTTTATTGCTTAAAGCCCTGAGGTGTGAGCTAGATATATATGTATTTTTGAATACTGATAATGATAAAAACAGAATTGCTAATTTTAATAGAATAATGAGACTGGAGGTGAATTTTAAATTATTCATACTATGCTTGAAGAATTATGCAAGGGCTGTCAGCAAGCTATTTATTTGTTTTCTTTTTGTGGAAAACCATATTAGTCTTGAAAATGTATGGTAGTGGATTAAAAGATTCCAATGTGTTTATAGTTTTGGTAACTGAGATATTTTCTAACTCTAGGGAGTGCGGGGGATATAACTAGATGAAATCTGTGTAATCAGACATTATTGGTATACTGTAATAGCTAACAATAAGTGGTTGTAGTTTTCCAGGCTGTGCACTAAGCAGTTAATATGCATTATCCAATTCATTTCACATAATAAACTTTAGAAGAGGCATAGAAAGTAATTTGTCAGAGTTGGTAAGAAATTTCTCATAAAATTTAACATCCTTAAGACCACAAGAAAGTATTAAGTTATAAAGGAAGGGTTCTTGAAAATGTTCCCATATTTATTTTAAAAAATGGCATTTCCTGTAGATTGTGGACAAAGCCCTAGAAGAGCCAAAGTATAGCTCACTGTATGCTCAGCTATGTCTGCGATTGGCAGAAGATGCACCAAACTTTGATGGCCCAGCAGCAGAGGGTCAACCAGGACAGAAGCAAAGCACAGTGAGTGAGAGGTCTTGTTTGCTTATTTTAAAATTGTTTTGAAACATCTCATTAACAAAGCCTAACAAATGTCTTCTTTTTCAAACAGACATTCAGACGCCTCCTAATTTCCAAATTACAAGATGAATTTGAAAACCGAACCAGAAATGTTGATGGTAAGAATTTATATGATATTAAGTAGTACTGTGTATTTTTAACTTAATTCTGAATGTTGACTTTATCCTTTGGTTTTTGGTTTTTCCAGTCTATGATAAGCGTGAAAATCCCCTCCTCCCTGAGGAGGAGGAACAGAGAGCTATTGCTAAGATCAAGATGTTGGGGAACATCAAATTCATTGGAGAACTTGGCAAGCTTGATCTTATTCATGAATCTATCCTTCATAAGTGCATCAAAACAGTAAGTATGAGTTGGGAATGTAGGCTTAGATTATAGTCATGGGTGCATCATTATTTGGGGCAAATGAGTCAGTTATTTTTGTTTTGTCTCATCTGAGAGGGTGGTGGGCTAGTTAAATATTGTGACAGCCAGCAAAACTTATTTAAATATTGTAGAAAGTATCTAATAAGGAAGTGTTTGATGTGTTTTACAAAGTAGGAGTAGAACTGATTACCTGTCTGTGTTAACATTGCTTAATTTGGAGGGTTTTCTTCAACACAAACCAATAGAAAGCGCTATCTAAATGCTGTAGGAATGATGAATTGGTCAATGCAGACATACTACATCTAAACCAGAATGAGTAAAATTTTGTCAGCTTGTGGCATTTCATTCTTTTGGTAGCTTTTGGAAAAGAAGAAGAGAGTCCAAGTCAAAGATATGGGAGAGGATTTGGAGTGCCTCTGTCAGATAATGAGGACAGTGGGACCTAGATTAGACCATGAACGAGCCAAGGTGTGTATGTTGCTGATGGAAGCAATATAAGGAGTTTGTCTTAATTGTATTCAAATAAAACAACTTATTTTTGTTATACCAGGGGATTGCCATATTTAGTCATTAATATTGGTGTTGTAATCTAGAAGTCTTAAATGCCTTAATTAGTACACATTTGCTTTAATTTTTCCAACTGTGTGTTTTTCTCTTTTGTCAGTCCTTAATGGATCAGTACTTTGCCCGAATGTGTTCCTTGATGTTAAGTAAGGAATTGCCAGCAAGGATTCGTTTCCTGCTGCAGGTAAAAGTGGTTTTTTGTTTTTTTGTTTTTTTTTTTTTTAATGTTGATAAGCTGAGGGTTTTTGGTTAAAAAATATTAAATTTACACTTTTTAAATTAAAGGATACCGTAGAGTTGCGAGAACACCACTGGGTTCCTCGCAAGGCCTTTCTTGACAATGGACCAAAGACGATCAATCAAATCCGTCAAGATGCGGTAAAAGTAAGATAGTTTTGTTTTTTGATAAAGTAGACTTTTTATAGTAACACAGGGAACCCCCTTATCACTTACTTCAGACTGTCACATCCTAGTGGTGGATTTTAATGTTTTTTAGTGTCTCGTATGGCATTTTTGGAAGAAGTTATTTACGGAAATGATATAAATCTAATATTCTTGAAGTTTTCTGTTTTTTTCCCAGTATACAAATTTTAAGTAAGATAATGTTGAGACAAAAGTGCTTATTTGCTTTATTTCTAAAGGATCTAGGAGTCTTTATTCCTGCTCCTATGGCTCAAGGGATGAGAAGTGACTTCTTCCTGGAGGGACCGTTCATGCCTCCCAGGATGAAAATGGATAGGGACCCACTTGGAGGACTTGCTGATATGTTTGGACAAATGCCAGGTAATTTTGAATGAAACAGTTGGTTTGGTTAAACAAAAAAAATCAGCTTAACTTTTTAATTGTAGAGTTTTAAGAGTTGTTCATGTATGTATTTTAAGGTAGCGGAATTGGTACTGGTCCAGGAGTTATCCAGGATAGGTTTTCACCCACCATGGGACGTCATCGTTCAAATCAACTCTTCAATGGCCATGGGGGACACATCATGCCTCCCACACAATCCCAATTTGGAGAGATGGGAGGCAAGTTTATGAAAAGCCAGGTAAGAAAACATTAGAGTATTTAGGCAATAAGCACAAAATCCTGCAATAAATGTGATTTTTTTTTTGCTAAAAAAGGAAAATGCAACTATTTAGGGGTGTGTATGTTTTTTTCCTAAACCAGATATACGTCTGTGACAGTTATTTCAAACTGACTGGTTAAACTATTAGTAAAATCACTTTATTTGACAGTTAGGTTAGATTTTTATTCTTCCCTGTTTCATCTTTTACTTTTCTTATGGCTTGGCTCATCCTTTTGGTACCTGACTACCATAATTTGTGGACCCCCTTTTTATCTAGACTTTCTTTCTCCCTTTCTGAAATAGGGGCTAAGCCAGCTCTACCATAACCAGAGTCAGGGACTCTTATCCCAGCTGCAAGGACAGTCGAAGGATATGCCACCTCGGTTTTCTAAGAAAGGACAGCTTAATGCAGATGAGGTACATTTGCCTATGTTACTTATATACCATATACCATAGTTTGTCAATTCAGAACTCTATTGCCCAATGATTATAAAAAGACGTGTTATTAAGAGGATTTATGCTGGAGTTCTTTACCTTTTTCTCTCTTTTCTATGCTTATTTTTCTTTCTTTGGATGTCCAGCGTCCTATGAGCGAAGATTATGAGATATGAGGGCAAGTCTCTTAAAGTCTTTATTAGTTAGAGCAAGGAAAATGGTTGTCGAGGTAATTGTGGTTTCCCTGTAAGTAGGGTGATTTAATAACAAGGAGTAAAGACATTTTCTAAGTGGCATTTAAATTTGCTGAGTTTTATTTGGATATTTTACTCATGCTAATTCTAGAATTCTGTTGTCAATGTGAGATTCATACTAGTATCTTATTCTTGTGTGGATCAGATCTTTTAATTTTCTTGTCAGAAATACAACCTGTTAATATGGAGTAACCTTTTTCCAAAAACTTAAATTTCTACTCTATATTCTGACATGTTTATATAGAGTTAACTTTAGGTTGTTAGAATGTTATATATCATATGTTAGCCAACTGCATGTTGTTAACTTGGATATCTGTTTTGATTGATTTTCAATTGCAGATTAGCCTGAGGCCTGCTCAGTCGTTCCTAATGAATAAAAATCAAGTGCCAAAGCTTCAGCCCCAGATTACTATGATTCCCCCTAGTGCACAACCACCACGCACTCAAACACCACCTCTAGGACAGGTATGAGCCATAGTGTGACAACATTTTCTGTTATTTCAATATCCTCTGAAGATGTCTTCCTCTAACCTCAAATGCTCTTTTTTAAAAACTTACTAAACATTTGTATCTGTCATGTTGCTTGTTTTCTTAGACACCTCAGCTTGGTCTCAAAACTAATCCACCACTTATCCAGGAAAAGCCTGCCAAGACAAGCAAAAAGCCACCACCATCAAAGGAAGAACTACTTAAACTAACTGTAAGTTTCAAGTAATCCCATAAATAGTCTCTAATTCTTGGAGTATATTTGGAATAGGGAAAACATTAAAGATACTTGGGTTGTGTTCTTTTTAGGAAACTGTTGTGACCGAATATTTGAATAGTGGAAATGCAAATGAGGCTGTCAATGGTGTAAGAGAAATGAGGGCTCCTAAACACTTTCTTCCTGAGATGTTAAGCAAAGTAATCATCCTGTCACTAGATAGAAGTGATGAAGATAAAGAAAAAGCAAGTTCTTTGATCAGTTTACTCAAACAAGAAGGGATAGCCACAAGTGACAACTTCATGCAGGTAGAGCACTGCTTTCCTGATTCTGTGATAAGAACTTTTTGCTCACATTTGAAAATTAATAAACTATGTTGTATATTTTTGAAGGCTTTCCTGAATGTATTGGACCAGTGCCCCAAGCTGGAGGTTGACATCCCTTTGGTGAAATCATATTTAGCGCAGTTTGCAGCTCGTGCCATCATTTCAGAGCTGGTGAGCATTTCAGAACTAGCTCAACCATTGGAAAGTGGCACACATTTTCCTCTCTTCTTACTTTGTCTTCAGCAATTAGCTAAATTACAAGATCGAGAATGGTTAACAGAACTTTTTCAACAAAGCAAGGTCAATATGCAGAAAATGCTTCCAGGTAAGAGAATGCTGGTTTTTGGTTTTTTAATACTAAATCTAGAGATTCCTAGTATCTGGAGTGGATTTTTTGTAAGCCAGTCTGATTATCCAGTTCAGATAATGACAAACATGACCATAGATCTCACCACCTTATAGAAAGAAGCAATTATTATAATTTAATTATTTTTATTTGATTCATATGTTAAGAGTTTTCATTTGCTGGGTTCTTTATTCTTTTATGTAAACCTGGTATACTTGGGAAATTTGTAAAGCTGTTCCTCCTAGACAGGCCAGCTGTGTAAAATGAAGTACTTGATGATGCAAATGGCTTTTGTCTCTTTAGAAATTGATCAGAATAAGGATCGCATGTTGGAGATTTTGGAAGGAAAGGGACTGAGTTTCTTATTCCCACTCCTCAAATTGGAGAAGGAACTGTTGAAGCAAATAAAGTTGGATCCATCCCCTCAAACCATATATAAATGGATTAAAGATAACATCTCTCCTAAACTTCATGTAGATAAAGGATTTGTGAACATCTTAATGACTAGGTAAGACAAATGGTCTTCTACATGTAGTAGAGTTATTTTGCTTCTTTCTTGAGCTAGAAAACTCAATTTTGGATTCTGACAAGGCCTCTTTGTGTTCAGCTTCTTACAGTATATTTCTAGTGAAGTAAACCCACCCAGCGATGAAACAGATTCTTCCTCTGCTCCTTCCAAAGAACAGTTAGAGCAGGAAAAACAACTGCTACTTTCTTTCAAGCCAGTAATGCAGAAATTCCTTCATGATCATGTTGATCTGCAAGTCAGTGCCCTGTATGCTCTTCAGGTGCACTGCTACAACAGCAATTTCCCAAAAGGTGAGAGGGCTGGTATCAGAAGGATGATGAAACTTGGGCAGTTCTTAAACAGCACACTAAGGAATAGGATTACCTTTTGTTTTTTAGGCATGTTACTCCGCTTTTTTGTTCACTTCTATGACATGGAAATTATTGAAGAAGAAGCTTTCTTGGCTTGGAAAGAAGATATAACCCAAGAGTTTCCGGGGAAAGGCAAGGCTTTGTTCCAGGTAAAGCTCTGTTAAAGAAATTTGGTCTGCTTTTTTTCTATTTGTTTTGGTACTTTGAATGAAGAGCCTTCTTTTTAAACTGACATATAGGCAAAATTGTCCTAGTAATGTGTCTTCACTCATACATTTCATACTGTACTGTTACAAGCTTGGTTAAGTAGGCAGTTAAACAGCAGCAAAATGAGGTAAAGCTACAAAATTTTAAAACTTGAGTAAAGAAGAGATTGCTTCTCTATCTTTCTGAGTGGAATTGTTTGTAGCCTTAGGGAAAGAACTTACACATCAGGGGATTCTAAAATCACGGTGTGCACTAATCATTTGGAGAGCAGTTTAAAAGTAGGTTCCAAGCTGGATCCCAAAGATTCTGATTTACTAAGTCTGGTAACTCAATTCAGCTGATTCCCATAATAGTTTTCCAGAGGACCAGGCTTTGAGAAACACTGGTCTATAGTATCTTACCTTTACTACTGAGGTTTACACACTAGCTTTGTGAGGCTCATTCTTGGCACCCTTAGCTTTGTCCTTGGGGGATCTGATCCAGTAATTCTGGGGTAGTGCTGGAAATAAACTAATTAGGAATACCCACCCCACCCACAATACTGCTGATAACAAACTTAGGTTTGGAGGAACCGTTGTCCTAGACTAAAATCCTGAAATGTAACTGGAGAGTATCAAAGAAGGGTACTTGTTCTAACTGGCCATAAACAGCTTCTGTTAGCCCAGATCCAAACAATATACCACTCTTTGTGTAACTTAATATATTAATAGTACATTTGTAGCACGTTCTGAAAGCTAATTCCCGTTAATAAAGATATGTGTGGTACGACCGAAAACTTTTTGTCCTTAGCTGGATGTGATTTCATCCTGAGTCAAAACTTCTGCTGTGAGTTTTTCTTTTTTCTGTAATTGCTACTTACTTTGTTAAATTACAAATCTAATTTACAGGTGAATCAGTGGCTAACCTGGCTAGAAACTGCTGAAGAAGAAGAATCAGAGGAAGAAGCTGACTAAAGAACCAGCCAAAGCCTTAAATTGTGCAAAACATACTGTTGCTATGATGTAACTGCATTTGACCTAACCACTGCGAAAAATTCATTCCGCTGTAATGTTTTCACAATATTTAAAGCAGAAGCACGTCAGTTAGGATTTCCTTCTGCATAAGGTTTTTTTGTAGTGTAATGTCTTAATCATAGTCTACCATCAAATATTTTAGGAGTATCTTTAATGTTTAGATAGTATATTAGCAGCATGCAATAATTACATCATAAGTTCTCAAGCAGAGGCAGTCTATTGCAAGGACCTTCTTTGCTGCCAGTTATCATAGGCTGTTTTAAGTTAGAAAACTGAATTAGCAACACTGAATACTGTAGAAATGCACTTTGCTCAGTAATACTTGAGTTGTTGCAATATTTGATTATCCATTTGGTTGTTACAGAAAAATTCTTAACTGTAATTGATGGTTGTTGCCGTAATAGTATATTGCCTGTATTTCTACCTCTAGTAATGGGCTTTATGTGCTAGATTTTAATATCCTTGAGCCTGGGCAAGTGCACAAGTCTTTTTAAAAGAAACATGGTTTACTTGCACAAAACTGATCAGTTTTGAGAGATCGTTAATGCCCTTGAAGTGGTTTTTGTGGGTGTGAAACAAATGGTGAATTTGAATTGGTCCCTCTTATAGTATTGAAATTAAGTCTACTTAATTTATCAAGTCATGTTCATGCCCTGATTTTATATACTTGTATCTATCAATAAACATTGTGATACTTGATGTAGTGTGTGACTTAAATATCCAGATTTCTGGAGAACTATTAGGTTTTGTTTTGAGATGTAAGAGACCCATCCTAGTTTGAAGACCTCAGGACTTTTAAATTCTTAATCTAATTCCCTTTTCATGATGAGACACAAGATTTCAAGGTTATTCTTCCTTAGGTCAGGTTACTGGAACTAACCAAAATAATTTCTATAGTCAAAGATCACAAGTCTCTTGAATTTGGAGGAACATTGCTATGCATAACAAAAACTAACATTTATCTTTGCATTGTCATACTTAGACACATGGTGGTCTCTAGACAGACATAGCTATCCTGTAGGCTTTCCCGGTAGCTGCCACTGAATTTCCAAGAGGATTTCTGTTGCCTCTTGAGAGAAGTCCCAATAAAAGTGTCTGGCGGCTTGATCCAACTGAAGCATGGTATAGAGGTTAAAATGTATTTTCAGAAATCACTTAAGGGTTTGCCCATATCTCGCCCCGGCCCCCATCCCCCACCCCTCCACAGCCCCTTACTGACCCACTTTGACAATCCTAGACTTGGTTAATGTTGACTTGGACAGGGGCTCCTGAGAAAGTGTGCCACTGGGAGTTCTGATTGCTGTCTTAGAACCTAAGAGCAATCTGTTGGTGTTGGGGCAGTCCTCCAGGCAGACAGTAGTACTGCTGAATCTGATGGAACCTTTTGGTATTGGGAGAGGCTCTCGTACTCCAGTAATGGGGGGAGATTGGATAAAACCAGTGATTTTGTGTTGAGTCGGAATCTAACGGTATGTTATAGCAGTCATCATAACAAATTTAGCTTTAGGTGGATGTCTCAACAGTAAAAGCTAAGCAGAGACATAAACCTACTTTAAATTTCAGGAGACTAACTTTGCGAGGCTGTAAAAATAAAGGAGCTATAAATTGCTTTGTTCCTGGCCTTTTTGGGACTGATCTTTTAACCCTGCGAAGGTAGCATGTGATTGCCTACTTGATTCAGCTTACAGCCAGAATTCTTCCAGTTCAGCTAGGGGGGAGGGCAGAAAGGAGGGCTTAGAGTCAACTTTGCCGCACAGTGGTTTGGCAGTTGCAGAAGCCATGCATTCTCTCCTTCCTCCCTCCATATACTTAAAGGTGGATTCAAATACCTACCCCTGGAGAATATGTAATACTATCTTGTTCTAAAGACACTGAACAGTTATTTTATAACCTACTGTACTATGTATGAATAACACTTTGGATGTACTCGACGTGCTTTGCACAAATGACCTATAATGTTTTTAGTATCAACATGTAAATACAGTGACCTCTTAACTGCGTATCTTGGGCCAGCCCGGTGGCGCACTGCTACAGTGCGCCGCTTGGGAGCGCAGTGGCGCTCCCGCCGAGGGTTCGGATCCCACATACAGACCGGTTCTCGCTCACTGGCTGAGCGAGGTACGGGCGCAACACCGAGGGTTGCGATCCCGTTGCCGGTCCCGGTCCGGTACGGGCGTGACACGGTTGCGATCCGTTGCTGGACACAAAAAAAGACAAAAAAAAAAAAAAAAAATCTGCGTATCTTTATCACCCCAAGTTTCTGCTTTCCTTAATATACAGCAAAACTCAGTTATATTCACTTTGACAATTCCTGTGTTCCCATTCTCATATCTCAGTAATGCTGCAGTCCCCTCCACCACAGCTTTCTCAGGGTCACCAGTAATTCCAGTGCTCTGCCCAGTAGGTGTAGAGCATCCTGTAGACAGCATTGGATGGTTAGTCAGTCTTAAAGACCACTTGTTCCCAGGACGCCTCACTCGGTTTTCTTTGTCTTTGCTGACTACTACTCAGTCTTCAATGGGAAATGCCTGATCTCTTTAAAAACAAAAACACCTTTACAGTTGCTGTCAAACCCTACGTCCAATCTATCGTCAAATCTTGTAGGCTGTGCCGTCCATACGTGTTAAAAATTGGACAGCTTCTCACCTCTTCAACCATTGCCCTCATTTCTCACCTCGCTACTACAATAGCCATAACTGGTCCGTCCCTCTGTTTACGACTTGCTCTCCATTTAGTCAGCACAGCAGCCGGAGGGGGGACATCCTGTCACTAGCCTCAAAACCCACCAAATGGCTTTCCACCTGCTTAGATATTTAAGTCAAGGTACTAAATTTGGATTATATGACCCTGCGTCTGAACTAGTCCCTCCTCCCCGTCTTTGCCCTGCACCCTATTTCTCTGATCTAATTTCCTGCTACTGGCCCTTGCTCATTCTCCCGTCATACTGGCCGCTGTTCCTGGGACATGCCAAACCCCTCGCCTTGGAAGTTTTCTGTTCCTGCTTCTCCCCGGATAACTGGATGACTGGCTCTCTCCCTGCATTAGGTCTTGGCTCAATTGTCATTTTTATTAGTGAAGTCCTCATACACTAAACACATACTGCTCCCTCCTTCCTGCTTTATATATCTCCATGCCTATCACTATTACATGACTGTCTTAGTCCGCTTTTGTTGCTTATAACAAAATACTTGAGACTGGGTGATTTATAAAGAAAAAATTTATTGCTTACAGTTTCTGAGGCTGGGAAGTCCAAAGTCCTTCTGGTGGTGGCAACAGCGACCCAGGAGTCTCACATTGCAAGATGGTGGAAGTAGAGAAGGCAAAAGGCAGACTCTCCTTTTAAAGCCTTCAGAACCACGCCCCTGATCACCATTTTTAATCCATTCACTACTGCACGGTCCTATAATTCAATCACCTCTTCAAGGCTCCACCTTTCGATTACCATAATAGGATTTCCCACCCTCTTAACATTCACAGTGGGAGCTAAGTTTCTAATACATAAAACTTGGGGGACACAACTCAAGCTTCTGGAGTTTTGGGGGGACATTATTCAATCCACTACAATGACATACTATATATTTATATCTGACTCTTCCCAGAATGTGAAGAGCATGAAGTTTTTGACTGTTTTGTTCACTGCTGTATCCCTAGCACCTAGAACAGTACCCAGCACACAGTAAGCACTCAAATACTTGAACCAAATCATGAATTAATAAAATTATCCTACATGACAGGATCTGGACATAAAAGAAGGAAGTATAGGAAAGACGAGTTGTAGGTAGCTGTAGGGTTAATCCCTACCACTTACAAGGGACTTCAAGGAGTTCATGGAAAGATTCGTATTAACTTTTAATTCCGTTTTTCCACAAACTATTTGAAGTATCCTCACGCTAACAGTGTGATCTTAGGCAAGATATTTTATTTCTCTGAGTCTTGATTTCTTTTGAAAATGAGATTAAGACTTAAAGATTGCCGTGAGAACTAAACAAAGTAGCATATGAAAGTCACTTGCAAAGAGCCTCACCCACAAATATCTTTCAATAAATATTTTACCTTCTCAGTAGCTTTCTGAAGATTCCTCCCATGAGAATTGCTTTCATCCGCTGAGCTTCCAGGATCTCCAACTAAATCTAATGGGTATGTCTTGGTCTTATTTGACTGATCAGATGCACTCACTAGTTGACTACTCCCTCTTTTCTACATTGTTTTCCTCTTCGACTTCTCAGTCTCCTTTTAAGGCCCTCTTTGGAAGCCTGGTCCCTGAATGTAGCTGTTCTTTCCTCCCTCAACACTGTCACTCACCCCTGTAGCTCCAGTTACCAGCCATGTGCGACGACTTCTATATCTTGAGTCCAAACTTCCTTTCAGAATGTCAAACTCACACATCCAACCAGCTCCTGAATATTTTATCTGAATGTGCCACGAGCACATCAAACAACATCCATCACTAAACTTCCCCAAACTCCCTAAACTTCCACACTCCCTCTTCTCCTAACTCTGTGAATGATAGCCCCAACCAAGCCAAAATCATGAGTTATCCTTGACCTTTCCTCCCCTTCAACCAGTCTCCATATCTTATCCATTTTACCTCCATTACAGCTATTTACTTCTCTCCACAACCACCACCCTAGTCCAAGCACCATCATCTCACGCCTAAATTACTACAATAGTCTACCAAATGGTCTCCCTACCTCTCGTCTTGCTCTTTTTCTGGTCTATTCTCCGCTTTCCAGTCCAGGTGGTCTTTCTTTTTCTCGGGTTCTTCCTCCATCTTCAACAGCTCCCAGTTTTCCTAAGAATAATGTTCTATTCTCCCTAATCCAACAAGCATGGCCCCAAGTCATCTGCTCTTTGCCTTCTTTTACTTTCTTTTCACCTCCTTGTCTCTGGGCCTTTGCATACGCTGTTCCCTCTGCCTGGAACATCGCTCCCCTCACTATTCCCACCTTTTCATGCCCCTTCATCTAGTAGTTCATCCTTCAGGTGTTAGCATAAATGTCCCACTCTTGGGAAGCCTGCCTCCCTCTGCCATAGCGGAGTTAGGAGCCAGTACCTACAGGGTTCTTGGTTGCAAAGAAGAGAAACTTAACCTGGGTAAATTAAGTATAAAGGAAGATTATTAGAACTCCACTAAGGGACCCACAGGGCAGAGAACAAGGCTTAGAAACGAACAGGGACTAAGGGAAGCTGGGTAGCCTGAGCCACAGCACTAGCCCGGATAGGGCAGTGCTGTGACCAGCTCATTAGACCTGGAGCTTCCCCTGCCAGTATCTGAATGAATTCCCCAGGGATGCAGGTTCAGAGGCCCATGTGTCCACCCCCTGCTGCCATGGCTTCCTGTAGCAGAGCCAAGATCTAGCCTTGTGCGCCCCTGTTGTGTCAAGCAGGCCCTGACTCCCACTGCAGCCTACACTGTAGGAGAAAAATTGAACTTTGGAAGGGATTTAGGTGGACAGCCCAAAATAAAGATAATTGTCCTTTCTGAGGCCCCTCTGCCGCACATGCTCCATTACCCCCACTCCTACTATGTTGCAGCGTGGCCACCTGCTCACTGCCCGTCTTTCTGCTGTCCTGAGGACAGCACAGAGAGGGCAGGGAGTGTGTCCCTCTTTTTCTTTTTTTTTTATTAATATTATTTTTTTTACATTCTATGATGTTTTTGCAGAGGAGTAACAGATATTGAATGCAACAATGAATCCAGGTATTCTGGAACCCAAATTTTAAACATTTGGGGGAGGAGATCTCTTAAAGGAAAAGAATACCAAATTAGGATCAGGGTCCAGAAAGAGTCCTGTGTGAGAGGGCGGCCTTGAAACTTCATCGACTTTGTGGTAGGTCTGAATGAGTTATTATAGTTGATATGCTAAATTATAATACTTTTAATGCCTATCTGCCCCCACCCACTAGACAGAAACTAAAAACAGGGTAGTTACCGATACCTGGCTGTTGAAGTGATGGAGCTTTTCTCTTCACTTGCGACCGCCTCGCCCTCACCACTTCCCAGTGCCTCCAGCCCGGTTAGAAAGCACCAGTCCCCCACCCTAAAGTCACCTATCCACATGTGCCTTCAGAAGCGCGGCCTCCTCTGCAGGCGCTGGGGGCTGGGGATACAGCAGAGTGAGTGAGACTCAGCCTCTCCCCTCCTGGAACCTGCTGTCCAGGAGGAAGACAGACCTCGGCACAGCCCACACGGCGAGGGGAGCAAGGTGTTGGGGCCACACTGAGATGCGACAGGCACCCCGTGAGCTGAGAGCAGGAAGCCTGCTGAGGAGCTGAGACGTCAGGGAAGACTGGTTTTCCTGGCAGCTGTGCGGGGCAGCTGTGCGGGGCAGCTGTCCAGGCCGAGGCGGGTCTCTTCCACCTGGTAACCTAGCTTCACCTTCCTCTTGGCTCCACAGAGCTCCCGTGTCCCCTCCGTCTGCACCACCAGAACAGGTTCCATCCGGCACGTCTGAGTGAGGGCATAGTCCGCACTGTGTGTCCAGCTGCCCTGTCAGCTGTCCAGTGGGGCCAGGAGGGGGACAGGGGCTATAAATCTCCTCCTCACTTGTGTGTCCCACTAGCTTTAGAGACAACCTCCCTAGGACAGCCCTCCCAGGAGACTCCTGAGCACAGAGCAGACAGGAGCAGAAACAGGATACTGAGGCCACACGAGCTGCCCAGACCAGGAGCCCTCCCCGCACCCGGAGTGAGCTCAGGAGGCTGGGCTAGAACAAGGCCACCAACAGCAATGCTGTCGCCACAGCGCCCTCTGGTGGGCCACCAGGAGAACAGCCCTGGGCAGGCAGGGTCCAGGGTTG
>NW_007730332.1:22465-31348 GCF_000696425.1 Galeopterus variegatus | reverse complement strand
CCTGTAACGCCTGAAACTGGGTAATTTACAGAGAAATGAAGTTTATCCACAGTTGGTCCAGGGAACAACACATCTGGTGAGGATCTGCTTCTGGGTGGTGACTCTACACAGCAACGTAGGGTACCACATGGGAAGAGAATGGCAAGAGCAAGATAGAGCTGACCTTCTCACTTGCCCTCCTTACAACGCTATCAGAGCCACACACATCACTTCACGGATTCATCGATCTCTTCAAGAGCGCACAGTCCTCACAATCTAGTCACCTCTCAAAGGCCCCACCTTTCAAATACCATAATCGGATTTCCCACCCTCTTAGCACTATTATAATGGGGGTCAAGATTCAATGGGTTTTGGGGGAATGTTCAATCCACAGCAGGTGCTAGGAGAGAGAGACAACAAATAAACTAATATATAGTGTCAGGTGGTAAAAAGAGCTATATGTTGAGAAATAGAACAACGGGTAGAGAGTGATGCAAACGCTACTTGAACAGGGTTTTCAGGGAAGGCATTATGAGAAAGTGACCGCTGAATGAAGACGGAAGTAAAGCGAGGGAGTGAAGTGTGCAGTTACCTGGAGCAAGAGCCTTCCAGGCAGAGGGGAAAAGAAGCCAAAGGCTCTGCGATGGGAACACACGTGGAGTGTCTCAGGGACACTCATGAGGCCAGTGCGGCTGAGCAGAGAGTGAAGGGCTGGAGGCAGGAGAGTGGCAGAGCTGACAGGTACAACGAGTCAGACACAGGGGACTGGCCGGTTAGCTCAGTTGGTTAGAGCGTGGTGCTGATAACACCAAGGTGAAGGGTTTGGCTCCCCATACCAGCCAGTCACCAAAACGAGAACAAAAAGAATTAGATATAGTGAGGACCTCAGCTTTTATACTAAGTGGAATTGACTGTCTTTAGAGGATTATTATCATTTGTTAATAATATCAATCACTCATTAAGACTACCCAGTGCCTACACTGCGTCTTGTGCTGTGACTATTCTAGCGCACATTTTTCGAGCATTTAGTATATGCCAGGCTGTACCAGGAGCACTAGATTAATCACCCCATTTAATCTTCCCAACATTCTTGAGGCAGGTACTTTACTTTCTCCGTTTTGCTAATGAGGTAACTGAGGCTCAGAGAAGTTAAGCACCTCGCCAAATATGTTTTATTTATTCCACAAGTAGTTATGGGCACCTTCTGTGTGCTCTTTCAAAGAGCCAGGCTACACAGCTATTCCCTGCACTGTCACTCCAGAGCTGGTGCTCACAACCACTGCACCAAACTGCATGCTGGGGGGACAGAGAAAAGAGGAAAGAAAGGAAAGGACCCATCCCGGAGGCAATGAACTCCTCATCCCTGGAATCATGTATCAGAGCTGGGTGAACACATGGAGGTGCAGGTGCCTCTGAGCGTTGGGCTATGGGAGCTGAGTGAGGAACAATCAGCCTCCTAATCCCCCAGGTATGGGCTGAATTGTGTCCCCCACAAAAGATATATTGAAGTCCTTACTCCAGGACTGTGAACATGACCTTATTGGAAACAGGGTCTTTGCAGGTGTAATCAAATGAAGACGACGTCATTAGGGTGGACTCTAATCCCACATGATGGTGGCCTTATAAGAAGAGAAGAGACACACATAGACACGCAGAGAGAACACCATTTGACCACAAGGCAGATGGAGGTGATCTCTGCAAGCCAAGGAATGAACGCCACGGACTGCCAGCAACACCAGAGGCTAACAGAGGGACATGGAGCAGACTCTCCCCTCAAGCCTTTGGAGACAGCATGGTGCTGCTGACATTTTGATTTTGGACTTCCAGCCTCCAGAACAGTGAGAGAGTAAACAACTGAAACTGTTGTTTTAGCCATGCAGCTTGTGGTACTTTGTTACAGCAGCCCCAGGAAACCAATCTACCTCCCCCAACCCCCAGCACCTACCTCACCTCCACCCAGGGCCACCACGCCTTCCAGATCTCGCTCTTCCTCTCTCCTCTCAGGAACCCACAAGCTGCTTCACCACTCAGCCGCGTGCAAAGGGTAAGGGAAGGCTTGGGGCTGATGAGTGAATGAATGCAGGTGAGCAGTGCAGCTCTACTCAGTTCTGAGAAAAATTCTTTGAAGAAAATCAATGCACTGGTAATCCACGTGAGCACTGAAAAATCAGAAAATAAAAATAAACCAAAATATGAAGTTAATCATCCTGAAGATTTCCATAATTTGGGAGTGAGGTGGGGGGGGGTGACCTTTCTAAGACGTGAGCACTGAAAAATCAGAAAATAAAAATAAACCAAAATATGAAGTTAATCATCCTGAAAATTTCCATAATTTGGGAGTGAGGTGGGGGGGGGTGACCTTTCTAAGCATGGGACCAGGGGAAGTTCCAGATTTTGTGGGGCTTGAAGTTTATAAACTTTGGGTGTGGGGGGGCAGCTCACTTTAAGGAAAAGAATACAAAATTGTGAGTATAAAATTAGGTACAGGCCTTGCAAGAGACTCAAGCAAGTGAGAGGCCTTGATGCATGTTTTTTTAACTTCATGGAAAATCCACCTCTGCATGAAAAAAGGAATTCAGAAACCATAAAGAAAAATGTTGATGGATTTGTCTTTTAATCTGTGTGACTCAAAATGATATAAACATAGGACACCCTAATAAAAATATTTGCCATACAGTAAAGGGTTAACCGCTAAAAGCTCTTAGAAAATCAATGGGAAAAAAGGCTTTTTTGAACCCCGACTACATTATTCTCAGAACAGTCCTGGGATGCAGACATTGTTATCCCAACTTAAACAGTAGGAAATTAAAGCTAAGGGAGATGAAGCCATTGTTCAAAGTCATGCAGTTTGTAAGGGGAAAAGCCAGGATTTAGAGTTTGAATAACTCTAAAGCCCATAATTTTTCTGTTACACAACAGTCAAAATTGGAGCTGGTTTCCAAGGGTGGGGAAAATGAAACAAAAGATGGCAACCTTTAAATACCTGCACAGTTTTTTAATCCCCAAATTACTCCTCAGAAAAAAGGGAGGGGCCTGACATTTTAGCTCTAATAATTTTTTTCCAATTACAAGAGGTCCCCTCAATTACTTTTTTTG
Source organism: Galeopterus variegatus (assembly GCF_000696425.1). NCBI lineage: Eukaryota > Metazoa > Chordata > Mammalia > Dermoptera > Cynocephalidae > Galeopterus > Galeopterus variegatus. Next base: position 28,273 of record NW_007730332.1, on the reverse strand, counting down.
AACACAATGTGCTGTTTGGGGATGACACAGTAACCTGAAATGGTCCCCACCAATGCTAGTTTTCCATGATTTGGAGGCCCTTGAGGGGCTTGGTGTCAAAGAAATTGAACACAGATTTAATCATTATTCCTGGGAGTGCGATCTATCGCACAGTCTCAAGAGTTAAGCATTTCAAAGATCATTTTAAAAAGCAGTGCCTTAAATGGACATAGAAAAAACCCACCTACTGGACAAATGGAAAGGCCAGCTGTCCTAATGGGACGCAGATGAGGACTGGTAGCTCGGGACATTTCCCGCCATAGCAGAGACACAGATTCTCAAGACCTAGATCTCAAATAATGTGATGGGTGGGAAGGTCTCCAGAAAACCATGTTAGATGATTTGGGAAGTGGCTCAGAAGCAAGACACTGTCAAAGATTTCTAGGTTGAATTTGAATAAAATTATTTTATGAAATATAAATGGAGGAAAACACTGTTCTTAAAATTTTATTTTATGCAATATGTGACTTTAAATGTGCATTTTAAGTTAAATTAATAAATTAGAGCTGGCTGGTTAGCTCAGGTGGTTAGAGCACAGCCTTAGAACCCCAAAGTCATGGGTTTGGATCCCCTTACCCGCCAGCTGCCAAAAAAAAAGTAGAAAAAAATTAAATATTATTAGTAGACATTGAACTATTTCACCTTTATCCTGAACGTTTATAAATTTAAGTAAATCAAAAGTCTTTTGGGCAGAGATAACCTTAATAGTGGGCATGGGGTCATGTTATCTTCAGGACACCTTATACTTGAGCACATACGATATTTGGGGCTCAAAACAACTACTGCTTTATCTTTGGAAGGGGCAGAGATAACCTTAATAGTGGGCATGGGGTCATGTTATCTTCAGGACACCTTATACTTGGGCACATACGATATTTGGGGCTCAAAACAACTACTGCTTTATCTTTGGAAGTGCTGAGCAGAATACTGTCACCAGAGTAATGTGGGGACTGTATTGTTTAACCACATTGCCTTAAAAAAGGCAGCATCAATAACAACGTCATGGAAAGTCAAGGTCACATCCACATGCCCATGTCCAGTGCCACCATGCAACAGGGCCCTAGAGAAGGGCCCAGCCTCCCGTCCCAGGAGCGATGCCTCTCCTGAAGTTCTTATGCGTCTCCCCCATGCCTCCCGAAAAAGGATCTGTGCATCACCAGAGCTGCACGAGAGAGCATCCCAACGGCCCCACTCTATGAACCTGGAACAGGTTACCCGTCTTCCTTCCCATCATGCTCACTCCCACCTCAGCCTGCCAGAAGCCCCAGGGCCTCAGCTCATCCACCTGGACCCCTCACCCCGAACTTCTCCATACATCTGCTAATCTGTCTCAGTTCCCCCACCCCTGCCCTCCTGAGCCCTTCTTCTACATACTCTGGGGCCCACAGTCTATCACCAGCAAATGTCCCATATCCTCATTCTCTTCTCTGAACATTCCTGTCATCTCGCTATGAAGGAAACCTGGCTGTCCCCTGATGTTGTCACTTCCCCTGCTGTCTTTCCTCTCATGCACAGTGGCCTTGGAATGGCCAGTGTCCACTTTGCTTCCCACCACCACTTTCTAACCACTCCTCTTCCTCCTTTCTTCCAAAGACCCAGATCCTTTTAAGCTTGTGCCATCAGATTCTACTACCTTCCTGGTATCCTCACCTTTCCACTCTTCAAAATAACTATTTCACATCTTCTCCTCTCTCCCTAAGCCTCCTCTGACTCCTTTCCCCCTAAGCCTCCTTGAGACCCTGTCTCTCCATACCCCACACTTAGCTGATGAAATTGCCTTATTAGGCCTTTAAGTCCCAATGAAAAAATGTGTGTGTTCCCCCAGCAGGGGCACATTTTTAATAATATACAACCTTGCTACTCAAAGTGTAGTCTTCAGACTAGTATCACCTGGAAGGTTGTTAGAAACGCAGAACATCTGGCCTCACTCCAGGCCTACTGGATTAGAATCCCTAGGTGATTTGTTAGCCCATTAAGTTTTGACATGTCCTGATATACACACAACCTAATCAACCCGGGCCCCTTGCTGACCACCAAGGGGTCAGCCTTCCCAGCTACTGTGATCTGGGCTTCAGCTTCTACATCGAGAAGTAATTCTATCCCCTTAAATCTTCCTACCATCGAAACCACTGACTTGCCGACAATTGCACTGATGCATGACCCCTACTTTTACATGGATGAGGAGCCCCAGCTCTGCTCTTCCTAAAGACCAAACCCTCTTCTCATGCTCGGAACCCATTCCCTAGGGCCAAACAACTGCAAAGCATTTGTCGTCACCACCCCAGGGAACGAGGGTCCACTGGCCACAGCACAGCTGTGATAGGGAGCACACTGACAGCTCATGTGACAACTGAGAACTTCGAAGTTGCTTTGAATAGGGGTTTTGGACAAGATCAGCTATTTGCAATGTGAGATTCCAGAAGGAAAAGTCCTTGTGTCTTCTTAAAGGATCAAAAGGGTGGAAACTATGTTCTGTAATTCCTGTGAGCCATGAAAAAGGATGTGCATGGTTCAATGCTAGAAAGTTCAGGCTAGAACCCATAAGAGGGTTGCAGGCTGCTGAGCGAGATTTAACACCCATTCAACCAACCCCAGCATTTGCCCCTCACGTAATCGCTTATGGCCAGGGAATATGGCGGTGCTCCCTTCTCCCACCACCTTGGCCCAGGGGCACTCCTTCACATTGCTTCAGCTGCTACTCGGTGCTGGAAGCAGCAGGAGGTGAGATAAGCAAGGAGCAGATCTGCACACAGGCGCGGGCACACACGTGTGGGCCAGGACAATCTGCTAGCGGGCAAAGGCAGGAAATGAAGTCTCCACTTCTTTCCAGTTAAGGAAATCAGAGCACCAGCTCCCATGGGAGAAATCAAAGCAGTATTGTTTCAAAGAACTCAGCAGTTCAGACAAGAACAAAAGTTTTGGCATTGATCTTGGGAGAAGATACTATCATGGACACTCCACCCAACTTAGATGAATCCAGACTGTCTGGAACTAAAGACCAACCTACAGGCTCATTTATTAGAATTATCCTCAAGAGCAGTGATCTTTCAGTAGTTTGACTAACATTCAGTGCGTTCAAAATGGCCAAAATGAGAACTAAATCAGGTGAGCAATAAGAACAGTCAGGCTCATTTATTAGAATTATCCTCAAGAGCAGTGATCTTTCAGTAGTTTGACTAACATTCAATGCGTTCAAAATTGCCAAAATGAGAACCAAATCAGGTGAGCAATAAGAACAGTTCCTAAGAAACAGCAAACTTACAGTTCACAGCCACACCGAGCGTCTGGCAGCGCATTTGCCCTTGGCCGCCACATCTGTGAAGGGGCACATGGACTCCAATCAAATGACTGCCATTGACAGTTCAAGTGTAAACATGACTCCACAAAATGACTTTGCTAAAATACATAGTAGGAGAGAAGGGTGAAGCTACCAGAGACCTCAGAGCCGGAGTCCAATCCTTTTCCACAACCCCTGTTTTTAGATAAGAAATTCAGTTTTAAGAAAAAAATATAAATTAGCACCTACTTCTTGCCAAGTCTTATGATTAGCCCTTGGAAAATAGATGAAAAAGATTTAAGCCCTGTCCTGAAGCTCATTGTCTGATGGGGGCATATAAACAGATTGTTTCAATCAATATAGTCTGGGTCATGCAGGGCAGAGGAACCCGGCACAGCTCAGTCTCTACGGTAGCACATAACAATAACCAATGTGCATCATTGAAAGGTTAAATCCCAGATAGGCGTAAATATTTCCCTCAGAAGTATAATATGTGGGAAAGAAGAGGGGTGCAATTAAGAAAGGGTACACAGGAAACCTCTGATAGGGTAGAGGCGTATTCTTTTTATATTTTATTATATCGCATATTCTTCTATGCACATGATAAAAAGCATGAACGAAGCTGAGTCTTTGACAACTCTGAGACTTCTCTGATTGAACTGCATTGGCCTTTCACCAGTTCTCCAGATGTCCAGTTACAGGGTATGATTATCTTTCCTTCTTGTGAAATTAGTTTGAAACAGTTTTCTGTGATTTCTCACCAAAAGATTCCTAATATAGGGCTATAGAGTGCAGCCTTTTAATAACTTACTTGACTATGGTATTCTTCCTTAAGGATATCTTTTGGGACTAGTGTGTCCTGGAAAACACTCTGGGGAACATACTGGATTAGAGATCTATTCAGGAGACAGAAATGACAAAAGGTGAATTCACAAATTTAATAATTTCTGAATAAGACACCTGAAACTCCAGCCTCAGATGCCTAAGACCCAGTAAGTGTTCTCTTCACTACTTAGCTGTGGACTTCATGGACAAGTATGGATTTCCCGTGGGTGTTACAGAAGTGGCAATCTAGAACTGATCAAGGCAAATGCATAAAAAGTTGAGATTTTTTCAAAACTCAGTATTTTAAAAATGAAAAATGTTACTAAAAACATTTCTGCTATGAAGCAGAATGAAGAAAAGCAAAAAATAACAAATACATACATAACATTTCATAAGCAAAAATAGAATGTATCTGTATCTATGAAAAATAAGGCCTGAAATAGCAGACACGGTTTTCAATTACTTGAAACAGAAACACAAGTTACTAATGCAGTTGAAGTAGAGACACTTTATATTAAAATTTCTGCAAAGACCCTGGATTATTAAAAGGATCACAACCTTATTTTATAGATAGCGACACAGGCTGAAAAGTGAATTGTTTAGTTGTCAGTGTGAGTTAGTGGCCAGGAAGCCTTCCTATCACCAGCGCCTGATAGAGAGTGAAAATCTCTGACAGCAGGCTGCAGTCTGTTGATTTGCTTGACACCAACTCAGAGGAATCACTGAGATCTAGACACACTCGATTTGCCTGTAGCGCATACCCTTTCTTGTGTTCTTAATGCTACTATGGGAAGCATTACCACTTACCTGTGCTGGTCTAACACACCCAAAAGACCAGAGCATCAGAAACCACCTTTAGGAAAAAGCTGCCCTGATCATATGCTCCAATTTCCAGTGTGAGGAAATGACATTCTTCATTAAAAGGTCTTCCTTGCCTCTACTGGCTCCCAGGGACAGAAATTGTTCATTAGCGGAATCAAAACAAGGGATACTTTAAAAGCTCCAGGAAAGTCATATTTCCTGGAGATTAAAAATATTTTGCTGAAAGGGAACTATGAAAAAGCAAGAAGTTTTAAAAGGATGATCCATGAAAGAGTAACTGACCTAGTCCCCACTTGGTTCATACAAACTGTGCTTTGATGAATAGTGTCAGACATTCAGAACTGATTCAATCGTATGGGAATTTACAACATGCTCATCACTTAATCTATCCTAACTCATAATCCTCACAATAATCCTGTGAGTTAGGAATAGTCTTTTCCTATAATGGAATAGTTGTCTGCTTAGAAAACTTATAAAAATAGTAATTTCAGTGGGGGAAGGGTTTTAAAGTTTCATATTTGGAATAATAGAATGGTTTTTCTTGCATAAATTTCTACACAAATTAAATTTAATAGCTTGAATTTTATGGTTGTGGTTCTTGGTCTAGTTCTGAGTTAACATCAAGGACAATGCAAATCATATTCTCTAATTCTGACAGATCCAATTGATATTTTCAAAACTTACAGTGTAAGAGAAATGGTTTGATTGAGATGAAGAAAGTGGCCTCTTTAGGCGAAGTAACTTGGCCAAGGTCACATGGCTTGTCAAGTGTCATGAAGCAATATTCCAACACAGAACTCCTGACTTCCAGCATCTCTGCTCTTAACCATTTATTACACTGCCTC
>NW_007730332.1:16310-22266 GCF_000696425.1 Galeopterus variegatus | reverse complement strand
TTAAACTTTTTTTTTTTTTCCCCTTTTTGTCTTTTTTACTGACTGGGAACGGGATGGTAACCCTTGGTGTCGCGCCCATACCGGGGCCCGGCAACGGGATCACACCCCTCGGGGTTACGCCCGCACCGCGCTCAGCCAGTGAGCGGGAACTGGTCTCCACATGGGATCCAAACCCTTGGCGGGAGCGCCACCACACTCCCAAGCGGCGCACTCTCCAGTGTGCCACCGGGCCGGCCCAAACATTTTTTTTAAAAAACAAAAAAAGAACAAGAAAAACTCGAATCTGCAAAGAACTATAAAAATATCAAGAAAACAACCTTTGGCCTAATGGAGTTTCTTCCAAATATTTGCATAATTTATTTATACTACATTTTCATATACAAATGTATCAAGAAAAAAAGGACACAAAGTTACCCATAAAAGTTGGTAAAAGAATTTTATTATGTGGTTTAGGTAGGTCTTTGCATTCTACTAACAGAAAAGCATTTTTCCACACCTTACTCAACCTAACGAATAATATATTTGTGATTTTATCTACATGGTTGCAGTACTTGTTACACTATTGAAGAAAACCTTCCTTTCATATGTACTTTGGTGAAACTGTACAGTAGATACTTCTTCCTCCAGAAAATAAAAATATTCTCAATCTAAACTCAAAAGGAACAAAGACATTAACACCAAGTTTCTGCACCACTTGGTAGAAGATTGCAATAGAAATCAAAACAGTATGCTGCTTACTACAAAGAAAATGAGACATCTGCCACAGTTTCAGTCAAACCTTTGTAGGAATGATTTAGCATCTGGGTTATTTTTACTGTAGTTTTCACATATGATAGGTGGAATTGTACCACCATGGAAAATAGTCTCATTTGCACAAGAGATTCAAATACTGGACTCCAGCACAGGAAATGTCTCCTGGGGCTTAGTAATATACAAACAGATAGGGAAAAAATATTGCCTTAAGAAAAATTTCACAATTGTTTGACTAAACATCTGAAACGTTTTTATCACAGCTTTCATGTATTAAAAGTTTCTTCCAGAGATGAAGCTTATTTATAAAATAAAACCTAGTCGCTATCATCTGACCCACGTTCTGAGCCTCGATCTGAGGCCTCATTGTTGGATCCTTCTGGTTCTGATTCATTTCCAGAGCCTTGGGCAGAACCCTCATTATCAGATCCTCTCTCTGATTCGTGTTCTGATTCGACACTTGGAGAAGCTGGACGGGAGTCATTCTCAGAACCTCCTGAGTGGCTTCTCCCTGACTGCACCGATTCATTGTCAGACTGTTCGGAACCTGAGGGCCTTCTCTTTCTGGATGGTTGGTCACTGTCTGAATCCTCATCTGACGGCTGTCTTCGGGGACTCTGGGGACTGCCAGCCTCGCTGCCAGACTTGTTCTGGTTCTCATCGGAATCACTCTCTGATGAGGCATGTTTCTTCAGTCGCTCATCCTCGTCTGAGTCGCTGTTGCTGTTGCTGTTCCTGGGATGTCTGGCAAAAACAAGCACTGGTTTAGAAGCATTCATGATTCTGGCCAACTGGGGCCTTAACAAGAAGAAAATGTGCTTTTAAAAAATAAGGGCATTTAATGTTCTACTTCTTGACCTGGATGGTGGTTACACAGGTGTTCATCTGCAATATTTGTTTTGTGTACTATTCCACAAATGTGATATATTTCACAATAAAAAAGGGTTAAAAAGAAAAAATAAATAAGGTACTTTTGCTGTAAGTCAGAATACAAACAGGGAAGGATGACTCACTGGGGTTATACGAAGCACTTTTCATCAGAATGAAGCACTTCCTAATTCGTATATACAGTTATGAAAAGGAAGGGATACATTTGTTTATCTTTATAAACAAACAAAAAGCAACAAAGATGAAACCCAGGATCTAAACTGGTTGTTGAGATTTTGAAGAATTAACCCTCTCCCAAGGCTGGAAGAGTGTCCTATTACCACCTGTGCTAACAGATACCTAAAGAAGAGTAAACTCACTACAGAAATTGTCCTGGGATTTGCTATTGCACTAGGTCCATGACTAGACTTACTAGAGATAGGAAGTGGGGGCTAAAAGGGTCCTTTGGATTATTTGCCTTTGCTCCTGAGTTCCCCTCTACTTGTCAGTTCCTATGTGAAAGGAAAAGGGAAGTGGTGCTCATGCTTAGAATGATGGTGGCACCCATGGAATCTCGGCTTCCTGGAGGCTCTGGAGGAAAGAACATTCCCTTAAACACTATGACAGCTGCTCTGGAGCAGACATACTTCANTTCCAACACAGAACTCCTGACTTCCAGCATCTCTGCTCTTAACCATTTATTACACTGCCTCCTCCTGACACCAACTGTGCTAAGAAATGGAAGGAGGCTGATGTGCAGGCAGGAGCCCCGGCTCCAGGACAACCAGAGGCAAGCTTCTGTCAGTTCCCAAGGGCAGCAGCAGCAGAGCAAAGGCAACAGGCCAGTCAGGTTTCCTGTCAGGAGGGCCTTCCTCTTCCTCAGTGGAGCACTTCCCACTCCTGCGTCACTTCTGTAGTGTTTTAGGCTCCAAATTGCAACCACAGAAGGAAGCTGTGCCTGAAGAAACCTCACAGTGTCTTCTGATGTGGCAACATAGTCAGGGGAGAATATTCCTATTCTGCTAATTTGGGCACACATCTGGGAGAGATATCACATAGAGGGAGAACTGACTCCAAAACTGCAAATGGGGATATGTACTCAAAAGCACCTTTGTAGCCAAAACTTGGAGAAAGAGGCAAATCATTGGAGAAATCACTATACATGAGGTTAAATCCCTCCATCAATAGTTTTCCAAGGGACTGGCTATGAATATACTTTTGTTTAGTTGCTGCTTAAAGGGAGTAGCCAGTTGGAAATGGCTTTTAACTTAAATTCTTAGATGTCACTTTGGGATTAACTAATTCACCTCAAGTAGTATGTGACATATTGGAAAAAGCCGGGAAAGAGGAGACAGACTTGGATTCTAGTCTTAACCTCACCAGTTCAATGAACCTCTGAATCTCAGGCTCTTCACCTTTCAAAGCTGGATATCCGCCTGGCCTCCCTTACATTGTCAGTATAGTTCCCAGAGCTGCACATGCTCCTCCCTCTGCCGATGATAACACCTTTTCCAGAATTCTCCACCCTGCTGGGCCTTTGAGTCACCTCAGGACTCCTGTCCATCAAGAAACCTCGCTTTGACTGCTCCCTCCCACTGGGAGCTGTTTGGCAGCCTCCTTTGTGCTCCCACAACCTGTGCAAACATAATCACCCCATTTCTCGCACCTTACTTTTACGATTTTTGAGGACAGGAAGAGCATTTTTCTCTCTGCATTTTCAACTTCCAACTCAATGCCTAATACAGTGCACTTAATAATACTTGTTGAGTAATTAATTAAAGCTCTTTTATAAACTGTTACATAATATTACTCTTAAATTATTAACCACTGAATTATTAAAAACAAAAATATATAGCAGTACCTTAGTTTTCTTGCATCTTTTTTTAAAAAACGTCCATAATGGATATGTTGACTAACCTGATTTGATCATTACACATTGTATACATGTATCAAAATATCACACAATACCCCATAAGTATGTATAATTATTATGTATCAATTAAACTTTTTTTTTTCCCCTTTTTGTCTTTTTTACTGACTGGTAACGGGATCGCAACCCTTGGTGTCGCGCCCATACCGGGGACCNTGGAGCAGACATACTTCACTGGCATATTCCTTAGTTTTGGTTTCCAGGACAGATATTCCAAGAAAGGAATACTGAATCCTACAGGATTCAGTCGGAAAGGTGAAGGAGGTGAAATATATTACTCTCTTCAGAAATGAAAACATCCCCGCAGACTGAAGAAAGGCTCTTTGTGTCTAAATCTGAAAGAAGAAACCTAGGCACACATTATGTAACCCAGATCACTCTGAGAGAACATGAAGAACGGTGACTATGAAGAGGACAATGTATATGCATTCCATAGATATATTAAAGGCCAGGGGTCCCCTGGGATCCAATTCACCTCAATCCACCTGGCCACATAAACAAACACATTTCACGACGGTCAGGACAATGTTTAATGAGGGAAGTGGCTCAAATAAACTTGGCATTGTCTCAGGTACAGGTTTGGCAGTGGCTCAGCCTCTCACACTTTCTGCCTACACATTTGAAACCACACATTTCACTACACTAATCAGGCATGCTTCTAATCAGCGGACCAGGGCAACGATGTTGGGGCAAGGGCAAAATAGCACTTTAGGAAAAGCAATCCACGGTCAGCCAGTGTCTTCAGAGAAAAAGGGAACTGCAAATCTTTACAGATCATTCTCTACAGATCTCTACCCTGTGAGGCCAGCCTTCCACAAGCACCCTCAGCCCCCTCGACACGTTAAACTCTCTCTCTCCTCTAACCAACCAGAACCTCCTATTCCTCCTCTAAGACTCAACTCAAACACCTTCTCTTTTATGAAAAAATGACTTTTACAACTCCCACCACCACTCCAACTCCAGATTAGGTATGGTCCCTGGACAACAATAAATGTAAAACTTATGTGGTAACACTTATCCCACTACAATGTGACTTTGGTTTATCTGTTCTTCTCCTCTGCCCCTCTAAAGCAAAAACTTCTTAGGGAACTTATGGGTCTATGTCTTTCTTCTCTGTATCCCCAGCAATTAACACACTGTCTCATAGAATGGATGTTTGAATGCTGTTGAATGAACGAATGAAATGGCCATGAAAAAACATGGGGTATAGTATTAAGAATCCTAGTTTAGGAATCCAAATGGGGGCAGCTCAAGCTTGAGGCGCAAGTTGAAGACAAATAAGTTCAAGTATTGCTTCACCAGGTATGCCATGATCTTAAGGACAGTACTGTATAGGCAGTTTAGGACAAGCCTTCTGCAGAGCAGGTAGAGTTGAATCACAACTGCCCAACAAGTGAGGAAACAGTCAAGAAATTTTCTACCTTCACATGACCAGGATCAGGCTACCCATAATACTTTTAGTCAGTCAACCTAGGACAAGCCTTCTGCAGAGCAGGTAGAGTTGAATCACAACTGCCCAACAAGTGAGGAAACAGTCGAGAAATTTTCTACCTTCACATGACCAGGATCAGGCTACCCATAATACTTTTAGTCAGTCAACAGTGGGGCAGCAAAATGATAAATTTCATTTACAAGGATGTCAACTAGGAAAGTTCAGCTAATAACCATGAAGAAATAAGACTTCAAAATAGGTTTTCTTCTTCCACAGAGAAACACGTCGTATGACAAAATGACAGGGTCAGAACAAGATAGAAGATTCTTCCAGTTATAAGATTCCAAGAAGCTGGAGAGAAGACATTCTAGCACAGTGACCACTCCCAGTTATCTATTTCCTCCAATTTTTAAGAGTTTGTTTCTCCTCTATTTTAAAAAAAGTATATTTTCCCTAGTACAGACAGGCTGATTAACAATCACATATGGTTTACCCACATGATTGAAAAAATTTACCAAGGAAAAAAGTCCTACCCTTCATCAGCGATTTTAAGTTTATCCTCATCTGAAGAATCATCACTTGATGATATTATGGCTTTGGATTTTATTTTTCCCTTCATTGAAGGAGGCAGACGTTCTGGCTTGGGCTAAAGAAAGAATGTCAAACATAGTAGATTAGTTAAGACTTTTACATGAGGACATCTTGTTAAACTGGGTTTGCATTACAGTGATAACAATTAGCCACCAATAAACTTTGAAAACAGCATTGGTGCTTGAGGAAGCTGTAGGGAAAGAATGTGTTCTAGTGTACTACAATCTTTTATGTCTACAAAGGACAGAAAAACCGTAATATAAACTTACAGTCTTCTTCTTCTCTGCTCTTGGTGGACGGCGCTTTTTCGGTTTGGGGCCATTTTCTGTTTCATCATCATCAGATCCTTCTTCTCCCTTCGGAGGTCTAAAATAGTGAACACCAAG
>NW_007730332.1:13918-15400 GCF_000696425.1 Galeopterus variegatus | reverse complement strand
GGCTGGGAAGGACAGGTCTAGGTAAGATAGCTGAATGAAGGTTCCTGAACAGGGAAGCACTATGAATGAGGGAGGGAATGGTACAGCGTAGGGGTACCTCCATGTCAAAGATGGGCAGAGCACTCTTGTTCTTAACAGCAGATGAGACTGGGTGATTTAAAAGGCACTTTCATACACATTCACATTCTAGGCATTGAGCAAAACCATGATACGGGATTGCTATTACCATTTTACAGAGAGGAAACTGAGGTTCAGTGACTTTTCCAAGATTGCATATACATAGTTAATGTGAACATAATCCAATTCTTCTCATTCTAAAGAGCATACATTTTCCAATACTATAATTTTAAAGGCACACAAAAAGCAATTATGACTAACTTGTAGCTCTCAGAAGGAAGCTGTGGAGATGTATGGAAATTCCAAATACTCAGGGGGTTTTGTAGTGGGGATTTATCTTAGGATAAAATAGGAAGTAGGGGCACAAAAGGCTTCACTGTTTGGGAAGATCAAGTGATTACCAGGTGTTAATAAATTCTAAACATAAAGAGATTCAAAAGGTGGAAAGTCTTTTGCCATTTTTATAAGGTTATTTAAAAAAACATTAATGATGATACTACCTTCTCCTCTTTTTCTTCTTTCTCTCACCGCCCTCCTCCTCTTCGCCTTCTTGCTCACTACCGCTGCCCTTCCTTCTCTTCTTCTTTTTGGAAATAGGTAGGTCATCATCGGTGTCATCATTGACAAATTCATCAAACTCTCCTCCCTTCTTAGAACGCTAAAATCCAAACAAGACTACAATCAGTTATTTCCTGGCTGGTGGAATGTGGCTGGAATGCTAAGGTATAAAAAGACGCAGTATTCTATCAGTCATCTGACAAATGAAGGATCTTTCACTAAGCCACGTAGAAGAGGTGCATGGCTAGGTCCATATTTTAAAGACTTTTAATTGGGATGAATGTCTCAATCAGTTAAAACACAGCAAAAATCATCAACAACTTAAGAAGTCACTACAAGGCAAAATGTATTTAGCTAACCTTGGAATGCATTTCTAAGTATGAGAGTACTTCAAGAGTTCATAGAAAAAAATAATTAAATGCTAATATGAATCTTTCCATGAACTTTTTGAAGTACCCTCATATTGGATACCATTTAAATCACGGTCTGTGTTGGAACACTATCTCTCAGCAAAGGAAGAAGTCGAAGCTAAGAACTAAGTACAGAGTGAACATAACCAATTATCTTCATTTCTAAAAGCCAAAAACCAGGGACTGATGTCATTGTTGCTAGCAGGAGTCACATCTTACCCGTCCACCACCACCACCTCTTTTCTTCTCTTTTGTTGCTTCAGTCTCACCAGTAAACATAAGAATATTTTTGGTCTTCTCCACATACTGGGCCCGCTGTTCCAAAAGTTTCTTTTGCTCTTCCTTTTCTCTGAGACGTTTCTCTTCCTATGAGGAAAAAAGATAGGAAAAAAAAAAA
>NW_007730332.1:11834-13296 GCF_000696425.1 Galeopterus variegatus | reverse complement strand
AAAAAAAAAAACCTCATCAAAATGTTCTTATGCTGAAAAAATTCATGACTACCATCCCAGGCAGAAGACTTTTTCTTTTTAACATACAAAGTGTATGTATGCACAGAATTCTTTGATTCTACTATAACTGGAAAATACAATAGATACCTGTTCTTTAAGAAGTTTCTGCCTTAGTAGCTCCTTTTCTTGTTCTTGTTTGGCCCGCAATTCCCGTTCTTCTTCATCTTGTTTGCGTGCTCGGGCCACATGGTACTGGGCCTGGCTCAGTAAGTCAGAGCACTGCCTAGAACATTTCAGATTTAGAGAAACATGAATGCAGCTAACACACTTTGTTCAAAAACACAGAGTATCTATTTTCCTTACACAAATTTAAAAATTTGAAGCATTAAAGACAATTAGCTGATATCTATGTGAAGTCTTAATTAGCAAAATTAACCTAGTCTATCACAAGCCAACATTGTCAACTATGCTAATATAAATGTCCCCCCAAAGCATAGCTAAAAAGATTTCCAACATTATTATCTTCACATATGACTCAAAGAGTCAAGAATTGTATCTTGACTCTTGGAGATATAGGTGATATTACTGAAATAGAAAAGTACTTTCCCCTACAACCTAAGTACTTGTACTAAGTCAATTTTGCCAAATACCGTAAAAGGAAAAGTTTTGGTACAGGTTAGGGAGTCCCTGAGAGAGTGTGAAAGACTGACCCCTGGAAGGCCAGGAATCCTTCCCTATTCACTACTATGTCACTCTCCCAGCCCACACCAATATCACTGCCTCACCCAAAATCACCTTCCATAAATAATAACATTACCTGGCTTCTGTAGCAGCAAGAGCCAAATCGAATCTCATTTTATCTCCCACTTTACTCAAGTAACTAAAGTATCTAAATGGAATGAGAAAATAAGATACTTTACTTTAAAAAAAGATTCTCATGAAATAAGGCCCTTTAAATTTTTAAACTTCTACGAAATAGTCTAAAAAAAGACTAACATATTGACTGATTTACATGAATTTATTTAATGCATAAAAGGCAATCACCTTAATAGAAAAACTATATATGCAACTCACTTAAAAAAAAACTCTCATCAATAAGCCACTAGGTATGTTTAATAAAAGACATGTTTATCAATATAGATAAAGTTATATTTAATATTATCAGTAAATTCACCAATAACCAAAAATCAATTCAAGCAGTGAAGAGTTATTAAACATTAAATTTACTAAATGTGTCAGCATGGAGGTGAGGGGCACAAGCCATGAAAGCACTTACAATTTACCAGGCAAGGCAAGAAATATTAAACAAGAATTCATACAAGGTTAGACAAAACCTAAACTTTAGGTATTAATTTATCACACAGTGAATTAACAAATAAATACAATAAGGTTAAATAAATTTGGGGCTGAGCTGAATAAACCCATTAAGTAGTATTTAAGAGGTAAGACCTTAATCCTAGCT
>NW_007730332.1:10001-11683 GCF_000696425.1 Galeopterus variegatus | reverse complement strand
TGGGGCTGAGCTGAATAAACCCATTAAGTAGTATTTAAGAGGTAAGACCTTAATCCTAGCTCAATGAAAACCAACATCCCACGAAAACACACATTGGTGTAAAAAAGTAAAACCAACATAAATGGAGTCTAAAAATTTCACACGTGTAATATGCTGAGTCATATTATTGTCAGATTAATGAAAAATCTAGGGCAAGCTTGCAAACCTAGCTAGCCAGTTAGTTCTAGTGGCTGAGCTACAGAATCCAAATCTGGCAGGATCCTGGCTACAGTTTGGCGCCACCTGGTGGCAGCTGTCTGCTTTGGCTTAAATATCACTGGAAGGATTCGAAGTTATCTTTCCAGGGAAGTGATTTTTCGCACCTTTTGAGACAAATGGCTTTAAAGAAACAAAGCACTTCAAAGGTCATTTCTGCAAAATCTTTACCTGTGCGCAAGCTCCAGTTCTTTCACAGCATTAAGTACTTCCTTCAGATTACTTTTTTCATCTTTCAGGACATAGGTAGCTAATCTTTGCAGGACCAAGGCCACATTAAACATAAGAACTGTATCACTGGGTGCCACATGTCTAGCCTGTAAATAAAACATAGAGCAAATATTTCATATGATGTAATGACATGAAAAGGATTTTAGTCAAACAGAATGTTAGGCTGTCAGGTTAGCTCAGTTGGTTAGAGCATGGTATTGATAACACCAAGGTCAAGGGTTCGGATCATTTCCAGCCAGCCGGAAAAAAAAAGAAAAAAAGAATGTTAGTAGGTAAGTGAACACGCATTAAAAAGAACTAAAAAATACAGTGCAGCATAGAAATGGATGGGAACAATAGTGAGTTCTCCCTTTTACCTTCAGCAAGGTCTGTTTGCATTCCTGTAACTTGCCACACTTGAAGAGGGCCCGGGCCAAATAGAGCACAACTTCAGTGTTTTGGTGCTTATAGAACTTTCTGAGGCAGTTTTCATACTACAAAAAAAGAAAAAAGTTAATTAAAATACAACAGGGATTAAATTATATTTTCACTTTGTAGCAAAATTTCAAGCAGTTTTAAAGTTCTGTGAGAAAGTGTTTTACTCCTTGAATGGTTAATTTCAGAGAATAATCTGGGAAATGATTTTGACATTCATCAGGACACATTTTCACAAAATACAAATCTGATCATTAGAAAAACTAGATACTCAAAAGCTTTTTCCATTTAAATTTGGACCAACACTGAAGTAAAGGGTAAACAGATTGGAAATCCTTTACATATCTTTAGCCAGACTATCTAGAATCAGCTTATTGACCACTTAACAGAGGTCATGCAACTGCCACTTTTGGGTTATACTCTCTAGCACTTTTGGTAAAAACAATACAATAACACCAGTGTTAATTTTGATATGAACATGGCAAGTTTTGTTTTTTCTTTTTTGGTCTTGTAATAAGTAAGACCTTTTTTATGGTTAAATAGTTTTTCCCTGAATATCTCTAGTAATTAATGTGCTTTTATAAAAGGCAACATTATCATTCTGCAGATCAGGAAGGCACACCTCAAAACACAACCTCTGAGGTTATCATATGCAATCTGGGTTCTGTGAGTACTTGTGACTAGTGTCTTTCCAATATTTTGAATACTAATAATGATCCACTTTTTTTTTTTAGAAAAAAGGTAAACCACTTCCCAGAGCCTGGACTGCTCTTTTCTTCTAT
>NW_007730332.1:7717-9268 GCF_000696425.1 Galeopterus variegatus | reverse complement strand
CAATCATGAAACCTTATCCCCATGGAGTTTTTCTTTTTCTAAAAAGTCATTTAACCTTTCTAAAACTCAGCTTAGTTTCAGAAACTGAACAAACGAATATTAAATCCTACTATTTACTAGGTACTTACTAATATGCTAGGTGTGTTAGTGCCAAGTACTTTTCGTACTGGATCCTCATAAAATTCTACGAGGTTAAGGTACAATTATCTCCATTTTATACATAAGGAAACTGTTTCAGAGAGGATGTCCTTTGCCCAAGGTGTGCAATTAGTGGTAGAACCAGGACTAATATCTCTGGACACCAAATCCTGGTCTTAACCCTATATAATTATAAACCTCTGAATAGACAGAGTATCACAAGAGATAATATGCAGCTCCATGACAGGGCCAGAATGGTTAAGGAAAACATCTGCTCAAGAATTAACATAATATAAAAATATCTCAAAAGATAAGACATTACCATCTGAACAGCGCTTATATACTGCTTTTGCTCCACATAGATGTGTGCTAAATTCAACCAAACATCGCTGATATCTGCTGTTGCTTCTCTTACTTGGGCAAAAACATCACGAGCTTCACGGAAATATCCTTTGTGGGCCAAAACAGCTCCTAAGGTTATAAGAAGATTCATTTTTAAGAATTTTCTAATCGTAGCCAGAAAAACAACTAAAAGTCCTATTTTAAAACAACTACATTTATTACACTTAAAGAAAAATTCTGCTCTACAAACATTCCTCTGAAAGCATTCATTTTACAAATCATTATGGATACTCAGGTCTTATAATCACCTATGCCATTAGCAGCATACAGATTCTTTGCATCATTTCTGAGTACTTGTTTGTAGATGGCCAGAGCACGATCTTGATGACGCTTTTCCTATTAAAAAAAACCAAATGCTATTAAAAAATTTTCAAGCCAAAAATGAAGAGAATCAGTTTTGTTTAAAAAGACAAAATAAGGTTACCTTTTCCCGGTCTCGAGTGGGCTGATGCAAAGTTTGGAGCCACACGTTGCCAAGGGCTAGCATAGAATAAGTGTCACTTTGTGTGGATGGTTGTTTTAATATCCTCTCAAATTTCTTCTGGCCTGGACCCCATTCTTGTTTTGCCAAATGAAGATTACCAATCAAAGACCAAGCATCTGGATGATCCTGAAACACATACACGTAAAGAAGTAAAATCTATAATGCAGATTGAGAAAGATCAATCATTTTTCCACAACAGCTGGTTACTGAAGAGGTTTACAAGTTACATTACAACAGTGGTTTTCAAACTGAGACTTCAGACCCATTAGCAAGTTGTAAAATCAATTTAGTGTATAGTTATCAGCGTAAGAAATGCTATATAATGGAATAAAGTAAAAATATCGGTGTACTGTCCATTGGCAAGAGTAAATAACTATTTGTGTAACTTTTATTTTAGTTGTTTGTATACACACATATATGTGTGTTCTAGGCTATGATGTGAAATCTATTTCTTATTGTGGGCCATAATCACAAAGTTAAGACAACCTCTATGGTTCCATTCAAAATACTAAGAAACTATGATTCTA
>NW_007730332.1:5519-6693 GCF_000696425.1 Galeopterus variegatus | reverse complement strand
TGATTAGTAATCTTTAGCATTAGTACTCTTTAGCATGTTTAACATGCAAATAAAAAAAAAACAAACAAACAGGGAGATACCAAGGTTACTAGGTTACTAGAAACATGACAACCATTAAAAGAAAAAACTAATTTATGAGGGAGAAAAAGTAAAAAAAAAAAATTATTTCTCAAACCTAAGAGTTAATGTTACCAACCTGATTAATCTGAAGAGCTTCCTTAAACCAATCTGAAGCTTCATAAAAGTTTCCTTTATCTCTGGCCATGGCTCCTAGGCGCAAATAGCCTGAAAACATACATTTTAAAATTTTTATGTCTAAAATATTAGCTATAAAAAGCATAATTTTAAAGTCGCACTTTTGAAATAATTATTTTTTGTTAATACATCTATACAAGGAACATAAGTGTCTCACAGGTTAAAAAAAAGTCAAACATGAATTTAATAAGTTAAAGAGTGATTTTGTCACCATCAAGTCTTACTGTTTGAAATCTAAGAGTTAGCAGGGCCGGCCTGTGGCTCACTTGGGAGAATGTGGTGCTGATAACACCAAGGCCACGGGTTTGGATCTCTATATAGGGATGGCCAGTTAGCTCACTTGGGACAGCGTGGTGCTGACTACACCAAGTCAAGGGTAAAGATCCCCTTACCGGTCATCTTTAAAAAAAAAAAAAAAAAATCTAAGATTTATCTCTTCCACTCCATTTCCAATGCTAGCCCCCTGGTCCAAGTCCTTATCTCAAGCTAAGTTATTTTAAAAGCTCAAGGGCTGGCTAGTTAGCTCAGTTGGTTAGTGTGCTGCTGGCAACACCAAGGTCAAGGGTTTGGATCCCATACCAGCCAGCAGTCAAAATAAAAATAAAAATAAAACAAGAAAAAAGAAAATAAAAAGCTTGGAGCAGCTCTCTGTTTCTAGTTTCTTTCCAACACACATCACTGTCAGTTACTTTTTCATAAAAAACTGCTCATCATATGGCAAAACAGTGAAAGCATGGACTAGGGACTACTAGTTAGAAAACCTAGTGTCAAACCGTGGTTCTTACACCTAAATAACAATAAAACACCACATAAACAAAGTTTTTTTCTCTAGAAAATGTCACTCTTCTCAAGAAACCCAAAATGGCTCACTACTGCCTACCAAATCAATTCAATTCAGTCTGCCATTCAACTAAAATCT
>NW_007730332.1:2989-5086 GCF_000696425.1 Galeopterus variegatus | reverse complement strand
AAAATGGCTCACTACTGCCTACCAAATCAATTCAATTCAGTCTGCCATTCAACTAAAATCTTAATTATTTTAAATCACTTTTGCATCCATAACAGCACGATAGACACCAAGTAAACAGCTCCCAATTTTACAATAGTCAAAACATCATGCTTTAGGTTCAGTAACAAAGGTAAACCTATTATCAAACATGCCAAGGAGTTGTTAAATGTCATTAGCTGACCTACTGAAGATAGCCTGGTCATTACAATATGGCCCAACTGGTTTTAATTATTTCTTTTATTTTCCAGCATAAATATAAGTGAAGCTGCACCCCCCCTTTTTTTAAGACCACAAATTTGTCTTGAAGAAAAGCGGACATAAGAATCTTTGAAAATTTTTACTATAAGTTCTAAGTAAGATTTCATTTAGGACTAAATTTTTGCTGCTATTATGAGAATTTAGGAATTTTATTACATAAAAAGGTTTAAAATCCTTACAGTCAACATAATTAGGATGTTCTCGTAAGATGTTTTTATATAGTTTTTCTGCTTCATGGAATTCACACATTGCCTCATACAGCCTGGCTAAATTGTATGATGTTGTAACAGAAATGGCATTATAATAATGTTCATCATGCTCAGCTTCTGCCTTTGCACGATCCAATGATGCCAAAAAATATTTCTATGACAAAGAAAAGAAAATCATATTGTGAAAATTAGCTGATACATCTAAAAAAGGTGTGCATTAAACTTGATCAAGTATAAAAGAAGTGAATTTTTTATTTTCCTACCTTTGCCTCCCCTAGGTTTCCAAGTCTAAAATGGAGGGCACCCACATTATTCAGAATCTCTGGGGGGACATCAGCCTGTACTTTCTCCTGAAGGATTCGTGTTGCTGTTCCATAGGCTGAAAGGGCACCCTGCATTTTTAGGGTGGACAGAATAAGGTATAAGTGAAAATGAAAGAGAAACACTACATCAAGCTTACAAAGAACACATTATGTAGGAGATGAAAAGTATTACTAAAATACCTGTATATCAGTCTGTTCTAAGATTTGTGCCAGTTCAATCCAAGCTTCAACATCATCAGGATACTGTTCTGTGACTTTCTTTAAATGGCCCTGGGATAAAAGAGATCATTAAACTAAGGCTGTCCAATTATAGACCATGAAAATAAAAAAAAAAAACAGTGGCAATTTTAATCCGTTAATAAGTCAACTGTTCTTATCTAAACTGGAACAAACTCAGTTAAAGAAACTGCTTCTATCATATTTCTACTTGCAATTACAAGAAATGAGGAATGGGACTCTCAGGACAGCAAACAGAAAATAGACAAGATTTTTTAAAATGTACCTTGGCAATATCTCGTTTTTCTTGATCTTCTGAGGCAGCATAGAGAGAGCCAAGAATTTTCATAGTTTCATAGTTATTAGGGTAAGCTTTCAAAACTTTTTCAAAGCACTGAGATGCATTTTCTTTGTCACCACGATAAATATACATTTGTCCCAAACCAAAAAATGGTAGCACAAAAGAGGATGAAGCAAACTGTGTGGCTTGATAGTAGTACTGAAAAGCTTGGTCATAGTCCTCCTGAAAAATGAAAATAAAACAAGACCAACAATACGTACAAAAGTCTTAAAAAAGAGACTTGAAAAACTATAAATAAAGCAAAAGGATGAGATAATTAGAGAAGTTATAAAATTATCTTACCTGAACGTGGAATGATCTAGCCAGCTGATAGCAACTCTCTGCTTGCATCGCCTCTACTTCTGTATTATGGAATGCATGGAGAGCCAGGTGCTGGACTTTACTATAATCCTGAACAATGAAGAGCAGAACATCCAACTAAGTAAACTCCTAAGACTAGCTTGTGTAGCAGCTCTTTTACCTTAAACAATAACACTTTATTTACCTATAAGATACATTTCCATCTTCTCCCTAAATAGCTGCCTTTTGGTACTGTAACAGATACACTCTAAAGTTATAGGTTTTTGTAATCTTACCCTCTATCATAGGATTGTTGTGAAGATTATATAAGGAAATACATGGAATGTACTTTTAATGGTGCTTAGCATTTAATAAGCATTGAATGCATACTAACAACAACAACATAGTAGCT
>NW_007730332.1:0-1596 GCF_000696425.1 Galeopterus variegatus | reverse complement strand
ATCCCCTTACTGGTCATCTTTAAAAAAAAAAAAAAAAAAAAAAGTCAATGACTCCTTGTTGCCTACATAAGTATATCCAAATTCTTAATATTTCACAAGTGCCCCACTATCTGGATCCAATGTACTGGCTTTCATAAGGCCACCATATGTTATGTTTTTACTAAACCAAACTGCTAAGGCTTTTTCACAGATCTATGCCTTTCCTTTTTCAATTACCTAGTAACCTCCTAAAAACCTAGTTAAAGAGCTCTGTCTTGGTGAAAACTCTCTTTAACCACCTGCCCACTTCCTCATTTCTCTGCCATAATTGGGTAGAGACCTTTATTTTTACATTTATATTTGTTTACATGTCTATGTTTTCTATGGAACTGAATTCCTTGAGTGCAGAAATCATGTCTTCCTCATCTCCACATCCCTATTGCAGTGTTGGGTACCATATAAAGGGTCAGTAAATAACAAGTGAATGAATGAATGAATGAATGTACCCACCCTCAGATAACTAATACAAACTCGAATCTAGATGGGAAAAAAAAAAACCTGTGACATTTTCAAATTTCTTTCCAAGTTAAAAAAATATAAAGTATCAACTGCAGTACAAAAAAATGAAAATCAAGATTTAAAGACAAATGACTTCTCCTACCTTTTTAAAGAAAAAGTGATTTGCCAAGTGGTTCAATACCATAGGATTGCTAGGATCAATAGTATAGGCTCTGGAAAGAAGCTGGACGCCATTTTTGATGGAATCAGCCTAAAAGAAAACATTGCAACAAGGTGGAGTGAAAACATTACTTAATTAGCACTTTCCAAAGTTTTCTTTATATAGTCGTCCCTCATTATCCACAGGGGATTGGTTCCAGGACTCCTCAAGGATACCAAAATCTGAGGATGCTCAAGTCCCTAATATAAAATGGCAATATCTGCATATAAACTATGCACATCCTCCCATATACTTTATATCATCTCTAGATTATGTATATTTAACACAATGCAAATGCCATGTAAATAGCTGTTATACTGTATTGTTTTTTAAATTAGTATTATTTTTATTGTTGTATTATCTTTTATTTTTTTGAATATTTTCCATCCATGGTTGGTTGAATCTGCAGATATGGAGGGCCAACTATTGTATTAGGAAATAATTATAACCCTAATTTCAGACACTAAAATTTAGCTCTTGTTTTAGTTAATCTTCACCAGGGATAAAACATTTCAAATAGTGAATTACCAAACTGTTAGAATTTAGTTTTATTAACAAAACTTAATTGTAGAATTATCCCCACTATAAAGAAGTTCCTGTCCTCTGATATTGGATGCATATAATAAATATATTTGATATCATAGTCTTAAATGATTTACTGCTGATCCCTACCTAGGGCAATAACAGAAAATATTCTAAAAACAACATTTTTCAACAGCTTTATTGAATTGTACACTTTAAGTGGATTATTAGTATGTGTTGAGAGAGACAGACAGCAGCTTGTGACATTTCACCATTGTGACTAGAAGCCTCTTATGATTTTTAAATATCTATATTGCATTTGTAATTAAATCCCCCTTTCAGTCCTTAATATTGTTTTCTTTTTTTGTTTGTGTCAC
>NW_007730331.1:189582-198448 GCF_000696425.1 Galeopterus variegatus | reverse complement strand
CCCCCCTAACCAACCTATGCCTCCAGCCCTTGGAACCACGAATCTAATTTCTGTCTGTATAGATTTGCCTATTCTGGACATTTCATATAAATGGTACCATACAATATATGTGGCCTTTTGTGTCTGGCTTCTCTCACTTGGCATAATGTTCTCAAGTTTCACAGACACTATAGTATATGTCAGGACTTTACTCTTTTTTTTTTGGCTGAATAATATTCCATTGTACGGATGGACCACATTGTGTTTATCCACTCACCAGACGATTAACATCTGGGTCATTTCTACCTCTTTGGCTATGATGAATAATACTGCTATAAACATCCATGTACGTTTGTATGTGTGTGCACGTGTATGTGTGCATAAGTGTTCATTTCTCTTGGGTATATATCTAGGATTGGAATTGATGGGTCATGTGATCTAACCTTTTTTCCCCTGTTTTCTACCCACCCCCCACTATCATGGAGGCTACAGCATGAAGGTCTGAAATTTTGTCTGCATGTTCATTCTGCCTGGCATACTGGGTGTACACAAAAACTTTTTGTAGAATGGATAAGTGAATGAAAAAACCTACTCTGAAGGCCTGTGTCTGCTCTTGGCTTTTTCCCAGCTGACTCTATGATCTGGGGAAAGGCAAAAGTGTTTCTTGGCCTCAGTTTTCATGTCTATTAAACTTGAGAGTGGAACGTGATTTCTAAGATGCATCAAGAAACAAAATATATGAAGGGGTGGGGATAGAGAAAAATAGACTATTTTAAACATAGGGAAAAATAAACAATTTTTAAAAGAGGGCTTTGCATTTATGGGTTAAAAGGAAAGCTTTGTAATTATTTCTAGATTTTGGAACAGGAGGTGTTTTTTCAGGTAAGGCCCTCTGATGAAGCATTTTATAGATTTCTATACTAACAATGGCATTAAAATGCTATGTTTGCTGGTAATTTAAGAATATGGGAACAACCACAGTAAGAAGCAGTTATTATTAGATAAGCAATAGCAATAAATGTATAGAGAAAGTTTAAACACATGTCAATTTTAAAACATTAGGGCTTTTTTTCTAATTTTTTTAACGAAAAAAAATGAACATACACGATGTAGAAAAAATAACGGCAATGAACACCATGTCCAGCAATTCTGAACCGCTGACCAATCTTGTTCCAACTACACCTCTGTGCACCCCCCGCTAAGTGGGTTATTTTGAAATCATTCCCAGACAACACATCATCCCGATCAATATTTCTGCAACACATAGGATTTGGGTGAAGACTTGAATTTAGTTTATGTTGAAGTGTACCTGCAGCCCAATTCAACATCAATTTCTGGAGGCTTGAGCTTCATCTGTCTCATGCTGGGTAGTGTGGGGATGTGAAAATGGGTGTCCGACAGCTCCTGTCCTTCAGGCTTTCTCTAGGGGGAAATAAAAACCCACACAAAGGAGAGAGCAATGCAAATTGAATGCTATCCAGCCTGTAACAGAACTACCACTTGAAGTGCTGCCGGTCAACAGCAAAGGAAGTAGTTAATATTATAAAGGGAGTAAAACCAGCCCCGGTTTTCTTTGCTCAAACTCTTGCCTTTTAAAAAAAATCTTCTCTCCCTTCCCCCATTTTACCTGCAATCTCTCCCTCCCCTGAACCTTGGCAAACAGCAAGGCTTATAAAAAAGCCCTCAAGAACCGAGCTGACATCTGCAGGCATGGGATTGCTCCCAACGATCCCGACCGAGCAAGAGGCTTGAAGAACTGGACTTGTCTCTGTGTTAGTCCATTTCTGTTGCTTCTAACAGAATGTCTGAAACTGGGTAATTTATAAAAAAAAGAAAAAAAAATAGAAAGTGTTTCTTTCATTTCAGAGGCTGGGAGGTCCACGGTCCAGGGAACACATCTGGTGAGGATCTTGCTCTTGGTGGGGACTCTCTACAGTGATACAGGGTGTCACATGGTGAGAATGGAATGAGGAAGCGAGAGCTGACCTGCTCACTGGCTCTCCTTACAAAGCCATCAGAACCATGCCCGTGACTTCATGAATGGATCAGTACAATCATGAGGGCACAGTCCTCATGATCTAATCACCTCTTAGCAGCCCCACCTTGCAAATATCAAAATTAGATTTCCACCCTCTTAACCCTGTCACAGCATTTCTGTTTAAAAAAGAAGAAAAAGAAATTCTCGCCAGTATTCTCTATGCATCTTAATGCATCAAAAAATATGAATGGGGAAAAAACATACCCGGAGCTTAGAACAGCAGAGACTCTAATGCTAGAGAATGCCTTTCACCTTGAAACTATTGGACAGCACCAGTCCTGCTCCTGGGAGCCAACCTGTGCTCCGTCCTCATCCATCGGCGATGCACTATTGGTTTTCTGCAGGGACCTAGCATCAATTTCCATCCCTGACCTCATGACTCATGGGTTTCATCACATTCTTCACCTGGGAATGCTTGACTCTGACTCGGAAGAAAGTTGAAGAGCAGGAATTGGGTGCCCTGTTTCATTTTCCAGTAAATTGATTCTAAGAGCACATGCACTGTGAACAATTACATGTAGGCTTTGCATGCAGGATCATAGATACACAACCATTTTTTTTTAAAGCAAAAGAGTATCTCACTGATGACTAATTCATCAACCTTATTTTTCATTAATATGTATTTTCACCCACTCCTTAAATATGCCTTTTGTGCCTGTACAGCAACCATCCATGACAATTGTATGCTATTTTCTTTATTCCCAAAGTGGTAGCAGCTTATTTATGTATTTTATTTTTACCTGCAAGGGTTTTGTGGAACAAATTACCCACAATCTCGAACACCATAATTTACAATTTCACTCTATTTCCTTCACCAATGTATCTAGTAAAGGCCGAATTTTGGACAGCATCGTTTTGAGTGTTACCCAGATGTGGGGGATGGGGACTGGACAGTGACCACCTATGATTCAAAGAAGTAAACGAAATTTAAAAAGACACTTTCCAAAGATCCTGCATAGTATTCACTTTGAAATAATAATACCATGTTGATTTGTGCTGTCAAGTGTCTGCTGATTTAGCCATAGGGAGGCATACTTTGGAGGATACCACACTGTTAGATAACACAAACAATTCCTGTACCATTTTATTTTATACATTATAACTTTGTATTATAGCATTTTATAATATAAAATACTAAATAACAGAATAGTGCATCCGGAAGCAAACGCTACCATGGGTCTCTCTTGTCAAAGATGCTTTATCCTCTGCCCTTGTTCCTTGGTTTGTGTGTGTGGCATGTCCACGCTGTGCTGCTTGGGGTCCTTAACAAGCAAGCCTGTTAGAGGTGCTTTGAGGCCCACACCTGGACACCTGATGTTCATAGGTCTTGAGGCTAGTGAATGGATTTGGGAGTGGAGAAGAAAGGCAGTTTCATCAACAGACAAGAAATGAAGGTTATGAGATATAATTTGCTCTTTCTGTTGTACCTCAAGTCTTCCCGTTTGCTCTTGATGACTTGTTAGTCCTGGGATGACTGACCATCCCACTCTGTAAACACACTCAGTTATGATGGCCCAGAATAGATTCTTGAAAGGATATTTTTCTTTTTTCTTTTGTTTTCTCTTCTTTGCTTCTTTTTTCTTTATTTGTTTATTTAATCTAAGAAGGTATCTGTCTTTTATACTTTGCTAAATAATCTGTTTCTTATTAAACATGATTAGCAACATTTTACCTAAATTGAGTCAGTGCTTTCTGTTTTCTCATTCCTGAGTTCATTTGGACAATGATACAAATTTATTAAAAACAAATTAAAGTAAAATTAAACCAATCGCTACTTTACTCCAGTGATGTTAACAACCCAGGGAAAAATGAATATAACTACATGTCTCCATTGCTGATTCAAGTTGTTCTCTGTTTTCTTTTAGAAAGAACTTTGCATGGTATCGCCCTCTGAAGATGAGATTCAGAATACAGACCGTCATGGATTCCATCAAAGAGATCATTAAACTACCAAAGTCTTCCAAGGATGCAGCATCTCATGATCTACAAAGGGCTCGTGTGCTCTACAGAGTTGGGATGCAAAGTGAGTTTCTATCTTACTGGAATGTTTTTGAATGCATACTCATGGGATTTGTTTGAATTCTACACATCCTTTAGACATCCTTCAATTGTCACCTACTGCATGAAGATTCATCAGTGCAAAGTGCCATTTGTGAGAATCTGGGTTCATGCTAGCAGGACTGCACCATGTTAAAATCTCATTTTGTAGGGACAGGAGGTAGCCAGAGCCAGGAACCTAAACAGGCTCCATGACGTACTTGGACATCTTCCTGGTAGGTCCATGGTGACCACATGGCAGAGCACAGGCTCAGAATCTCACTGCCGATCACAGGCTCTTTCCATTGTGCTGACCTTCCTTGCTGTTGTGGAGCTTCCTCTGGCCTGACCACACAAAGGTCTCTGAATTTTAGCCTCAGCTGGTGGGGCCTTTTCTCCTGCATTTGGTTCACTAAGTCACTGTCCAAGTAGCAGCAGCTCATGGAGCCCCACGCAGAGTCCCAGGTGGTGATCCTTGGGATGTTCTAGGTTTGGTGCTGCTGAGGGTTTGTAATTAGTTTTACATCACTTACCTCAATGCTCAAGTTGTACAGAAGTCACAAATTCAGACTCCAATGGAAGAAAATAGTAATTTGTTCCATGGCTGTAAAAATCTCATCTGATGTCTCAAATGTATTCCACTGATTATTCTTGAAGCTAGAAGACGTATGTGTCAACATGCAAATGGTCTTTATTATGGAGAATAAATTCCTCAAATGTGAATGCTATTGATTCTAGTCAAAGATGTCATTTTCATATTTGCAGGCCAACGATGCTTTGCATAAAGCTCCCTCCTCTGGGAGGACGTAGCAGACACCTTAGCATCTCCACCCTGAAGACTTGATACTAAATTTCTACTCATCTTCTGTGAGGGGGTGGTCCATGGTCCCCATTGTGAGATCCGGATCTTCCTGACTGTTCATGGAGTGGATTGGAGGACACAGCGCTGATTTGCAGGAGGACCCCTTGATAGAAAGGTAAGAAGCTTTTCATATATTTAATTGCAAGCTCAAATATGGCAAATTTAGTAAATCGAGTGGGAAGATTTATTTTACAAAGCAATTTTCTGTTGCCTGGGATATCAGTCCTTAGAGTCTCCCTGAGTAGTGATCGGAATTTACAAATAGAAATCTTCGCTGCTTTGCATGGTGACACGTTAGTTAATGTTTGAGATGCCTCTCGAGTCACTCATAATTTTGTTTGTATTCCATGCTCAAGAGGTCATAGCAGAGGGTAGGTCTCACCTCGGGTTTTGGCTGCTGGAGTGGTACAGCAGATGCTTTGATTTTCACCCACAAGCTCTGGTATGGGGTTGAAATCAATCTCCAGATAAGCAGGAGATTTTGATGCTGTGGTGTTCTCCTGGTGGAATCCACACTCTGAATTGTCTGAGGAAGTAGTGACGCTGAGCCCCTCTTCAAAAGGGATGTTCTCAGGTCTCCTTGAGCACGTTCTTGCTCAGGGTTATTCCAGGTGCTGCTTCCAGGGCACCATCCCATTGAGGTCTGTGTACATGGATCTGCCAAGTGACGTCGTGAACGTCGACTGCCATCTTGTCAGAGGCGGGACCTTCATCCAAGGAGCACTACACAGGGGTGGGATCTAGAAGTTTTCCTGACACCTGTTGACCATGTCCATCATAGGAGCCGTTCTCTCTTCTCCTCCTCGTGTCTAACTTTGTGGATAAAATGCTTGGCTTGTTAAGTTAGTTTGTCTAAATGAGATCCTGAAAATCTGAGCTTGGAACCACCCAGAGAGCAATGATTTTTCCTTTCTTGGAAAAGATGAATAATTGTTCTCTGGGGCAAATTTGTCTTAGAAGATGAATGCAGAGACTCCATACATATGGCCAAACAGGAGCCCAGTCTGTTCTGCAAGCTGCAGCTTCCCACTCCAGCTATACTTTTTTCACTCCCGGGTTTGCTCGAACTCGTCTTCAGGCCACCAACAATTCGCCTACCCATGAGAGACCACAAAAAATTAATTTTTCTGCCAAAAAGGATTAATTCACTTAAAAGTCCCTTTGCAGGTACATTAAGGCATTCTATAATGTGACACAACACAAAGAAATCATTGTACAAACTGTTAGCGTTAAATGATGGCATACCTTCCAAAACCTGATTCTGCAAAATGACTAAATGATTTATAAGTAGTGACTCCATTGCTGTGTTAATTTAAACTCTGTTGTCTAGAGCTACAGGTATTGAGTAGAAAACTTATCAAGTGACTTCTTCTTCATTCAGACTTGCTTAGGCAGAGGAAAGTACCATGAGCTTAGTGCTTAGAAAATATGATTATACTTAATGTTATCATGTCCTGCAGTTGTCACTAGGCTTTGGAGGTGATTAGCTTTTGCAAAGAGATCTGTTCTGAAGGGCGAGAGAGAGTTGCCTTTATTCTTAGAATGGGACCTAACATTGGAATGTTTCTCCCCACCTCCTTGGGTACTCAGTAGGATAGAGTCTGCCTTGAGGTAGCTACCAGGAGACAAGGACACAGAGGGCTTTAGTGGAGGTGGGACACCAGGCTGCCCAGCTCTCTGTGAACAATGAAACACAATGTCCACATCTATACCAGATGTTAGTGGGACTTATATGGGTAACAAGGTTTGTCATAGGATATCTCAGTCCTAGAGTGATTTTGGAGTCACTCACACCCACTCGGCAACCATAGGCTCTAATGCCTTCTCATGGATGCTTTAGGGACAGGGGCATGGACCACATCTGTTGGAGCCTTTCAGCGAGTATAAGAAAGGCAGTCACTCTCATCTCTGGGACATCTGTTTCCACCATCAACAAATACCTCCATATTCTCAGCCTTGCCACCCAACATCTCTTCCACCTTCCCAGCTCTTCCCTGAGGCCATCGCTGAGATGCGGTGCTGTCCAGTGGGGCTCATTTGCCTGTGCTCTGAGCACCACAGGACAGCAGCAGCTCACTCAGTCCCTGGTCTTCTCCCTGAACGACCTCTTCCATCATTCCACTCCAAGCTCAGAATCTAATCGTCACACAGTACCCAGACTTATCCACAATGCCAAATGCCAACATCCCACTCTCTGAATTCCTCCCTGTAGTGTTCATGTCCTGTCTCAGTCCATTTGGGCTGCTGTGACAGAGTCCCATAGATTGGGTGATTTATAAATGACAGACATTTATGGCTCATACTTCTGGAGGCTGGAAGTCCAAGGTCAAGGCATGAAAGATTCTTTGTCTGGTGAAGACTTGCTTCTTGGTTCATAGATGGTACCTTCTTGCTGACACCTCACTTGGTGGAAGGGATGAGGGGGCTCTCTGGGGTCCCTTTTAGAAGGGCACTAATCCCATTCATGAGGCTCCACCCTCATGACCTCGTCACCTCCCAAGGCCCCACCTTCTAACACTATCCCCTTGGGGTGCAGTTTGAACTTGTGAATTTGGGGGGACACAACCATTCAGTCCATAGCACCTCTGGTGACTCCTTCCTTTGGAGCTTTACTCCTGGGCTGCTCTGACCCACCCAGCACATTGTCTTGTCTGTTTTCTTATCCTGCACAAATTCCCCGTCTGTGTCCTTGTGGTCTCCTCCCTTCCTGTCCACCCATGTAAGGCTGTCAGTCTCATTTTGAGCTCTCTTTTTGGACAGCTTCATCCAAGCCACCCTTCAAAGACAGGGTTACGCCTTGTTGTATGCCTTCCTGCGGCAGTTCACGCTATGGTAAGAACCACCACGGAGCCTTCAAATTGCCTGCGTGCTTGTCTTTCTCTCCTCCTGAATTAGGTTCTCTAGAGAAACAAAACCCATGGGATCTCTCTCTCTGTCCCTTCCTCTCTTTCTGTCTCTGTCTCTCTCTCAAAGACATACACACGCTCACTCCCATCTATGTATCGATCATCTGTCTATCATCTATTACTTGTCTATCATCCATCTATAGACCATCTATGTATTCTCTATTTATCTATCTATATATCTATCAGTCTGTCATCTGTTTATCCATATATCTATCACTTATCTATCAAGATATTTATTTTAAGCAATTGGCTTACTTGATTAAGGCCTGGCAAGTCCAAAATCTGCAGGGTTGACCAGCAGATGGGAAAGAGGCAGGGTGTTTACATGCAGTTTGGAGGCCGACTTCCTTCTTTGGAAACGTCAGCCTTTGCTTTTAAGACTTTCAACTGATTAGGTGAGGTTCACCCATGTCATGGAGGGGCATCTGCTTTACTCAAAGTTTACTAATTTAAATGTTGATTGCATCTAAAAAATACTTTCAGAACAACATCTAGACTGTTGTTTGACCAAATGACTGAGCATCACAGCATAACCAGCTGCACAGATACACGTAACCATGACTCCACCTATTTCTGGTACCGACTGAGCACTGTACCTTGGACGTAGTAGATGTTCATTAAACATCACAGAGAAAAAATGGCAATAATGTGGTGACAAAGTGGATGTTCTGTGTTCAAAGCTCTTAGTGCGGTGCTGGCTCATATTAGCAGGTGCTCAGGACATTATAACTGTTTAACCAATTATGTACACTATTATGATTTTTTTAATATGTAAAAGAAGGTGGCATGCAGATTTTAGCAAACCCTCAGCATATGTCTCTTCAACCTGTCGTCCTTACTCGTGTGGCTCACAGTGTGGTCTGCAGACAGCACTGGCACCCTCTGGTCACCTGGGAGCGTTCTGGAAATGCAGAATCTGAGAATTCACCCCAGGCCCAGGAGTCAGAATCTTCATGTTCACAAGATCCCACAAGGCTCCCGTGGTCATTAAACTTTGAGAAGCACTGATGCATTCGTATTAAACACAAAATTTCCATCTGCAGG